>NW_027411977.1:233963701-234109057 GCF_047663935.1 Musca autumnalis
AGAGCTCCAAAATATTCTTTAAAAACTCCACGTTTTGTGGCCTTTCAAGAGCTCCAAAATATTCTTTAAAAACTCCACGTTTTGTGGCCTTTCAAGAGCTCCAAAATATTCTTTAAAAACTCCACGTTTTGTGGCCTTTCAAGAGCTCCAAAATATTCTTTAAAAACTCCACGTTTTGTGGCCTTTCAAGAGCTCCAAAATATTCTTTAAAAACTCCACGTTTTGTGGCCTTTCAAGAGCTCCAAAATATTCTTTAAAAACTCCACGTTTTGTGGCCTTTCAAGAGCTCCAAAATATTCTTTAAAAACTCCACGTTTTGTGGCCTTTCAAGAGCTCCAAAATATTCTTTAAAAACTCCAAGTTTTGTGGCCCTTCAAGAGCTCCAAAAAATTCTTTAAAAACTCCACGTTTTGTGGCCTTTCAAGAGCTCCAAAATATTCTTTAAAAACTCCACGTTTTGTGGCCTTTCAAGAGCTCCAAAATATTCTTTAAAAACTCCACGTTTTGTGGCCTTTCAAGAGCTCCAAAATATTCTTTAAAAACTCCACGTTTTGTGGCCTTTTAAGAGCTCCAAAATATTCTTTAAAAACTCCACGTTTTGTGGCCTTTCAAGAGCTCCAAAATATTCTTTAAAAACTCCACGTTTTGTGGCCTTTCAAGAGCTCCAAAATATTCTTTAAAAACTCCACGTTTTGTGGCATTTTAAGAGTTCCAAAATATTCTGTAAAAACTCCACGTTTTGTGGCCTTTCAAGAGCTCCAAAAAATTCTTTAAAAACTCCACGTTTTGTGGCCTTTCAAGAGCTCCAAAATATTCTTTAAAAACTCCAAGTTTTGTGGCCCTTCAAGAGCTCCAAAAAATTCTTTAAAAACTCCACGTTTTGTGGCCTTTCAAGAGCTCCAAAATATTCTTTAAAAACTCCACGTTTTGTGGCCTTTCAAGAGCTCCAAAATATTCTTTAAAAACTCCACGTTTTGTGGCCTTTCAAGAGCTCCAAAATATTCTTTAAAAACTCCACGTTTTGTGGCCTTTCAAGAGCTCCAAAATATTCTTTAAAAACTCCACGTTTTGTGGCCTCCAAATATTCTTTAATAACTCCAAAATATTCTTTAAAAACTCCACGTTTTGTGGCCTTTCAAGAGCTCCAAAATATTCTTTAAAAACTCCACGTTTTGTGGCCTTTCAAGAGCTCCAAAATATTCTTTAAAAACTCCACGTTTTGTGGCCTTTCAAGAGCTCCAAAATATTCTTTAAAAACTCCACGTTTTGTGGCCTTTCAAGAGCTCCAAAATATTCTTTAAAAACTCCACGTTTTGTGGCCTTTCAAGAGCTCCAAAATATTCTTTAAAAACTCCACGTTTTGTGGCCTTTCAAGAGCTCCAAAATATTCTTTAAAAACTACACGTTTTGTGGCTTTTCAAGAGCTCCAAAATATTCTTTAAAAACTCCACGTTTTGTGGCCTTTCAAGAGCTCCAAAATATTCTTTAAAAACTCCACGTTTTGTGGCCTTTCAAGAGCTCCAAAATATTCTTAAAAACTCCACGTTTTGTGGCCTTTCAAGAGCTCCAAAATATTCTTAAAAACTCCACGTTTTGTGGCCTTTCAAGAGCTCCAAAATATTCTTTAAAAACTCCACGGTTTGTGGCCTTTCAAGAGCTCCAAAATATTCTTTAAAAACTCCACGTTTTGTGGCATTTTAAGAGTTCCAAAATATTCTTTAAAAACTCCACGTGTTGTGGCCTTTCAGGACCTCAAAATATATTCTTTAAAAACTCCTCGTTTTGTGGCCTTTAGTACCTCAAAAAATGTTCTTTAAGAACTTCACGTTTTGTGGCCTTTTAGGTCCTCAAAAAATATTCTTTAAAAACTCCAGGGTTTGTGGCCTTTAAAAACTCCACGTTTTGTGGCCTTTTAGAACCTCAAAAATATTCTTTAAGAACTTCAAGTTTTGTGGCCTTTTAGGAACTCAAAAATATTCTTTAAGAACTTCACGTTTTTTGGCCTTTAAGAGCTCTAAATTATTCTTTAAAAACTCCGCGTTTTGTGGCCTTTAAGAGCTCCAAAATATTCTTTAAAAACTCCACGTTTTGTGGCCTTTAAGAGCTCCAAAATATTCTTTAAAAACTCCACGTATTGTGGCCTTTAAGAGCTCCAAAATATTCTTTAAAAACTCCACGTTTTGTGGCCTTTTAGGACCTCAAAAAATATTCTTTAAAAACTCCACGTTTTGTTGCCCTTTAGGACCTCAAAAAATATTCTTTAATAACTCCACGTTTTGCGGCCTTTTAGGACTTAAAAAATATTCTTTAAAAACTCCAGGGTTTGTGGCCTTTAAAAACTCCACGTTTTGTGGCCTTTTAGAACCTCAAAAATATTCTTTAAGAACTTAAAGTTTTGTGGCCTTTTAGGAACTCAAAAATATTCTTTAAGAACTTCACGTTTTGTGGCCTTTAAGAACTCTAAATTATTCTTTAAAAACTCCGCGTTTTGTGGCCTTTAAGAGCTCCAAAATATTCTTTAAAAACTCCACGTTTTGTGGCCTTTAAGAGCTCCAAAATATTCTTTAAAAACTCCACGTATTGTGGCCTTTAAGAGCTTCAAAATATTCTTCAAAAACTCCACCTTTTTTGGCCTTTAAGAGCTCCAAAATATTCTTTAAAAACTCCACGTTTTGTGGCCTTTAAGAGCTCCAAAACTATTCTTTAAAAACTCCACGTTTTGTGGCCTTTAGGAGCTCCAAAATATTCTTTAAAAACTCCACTTTTTGTGGCCTTTAAGAGCTCCAAAATATTCTTTAAAAACTCCACGTTTTGTGGCCTTTCAAGAGCTCCAAAATATTCTTTAAAAACTCCACGTTTTGTGGCCTTTCAAGAGCTCCAAAATATTCATTAAAAACTCCACGTTTTGTGGCCTTTCGAGAGCTCCAAAATATTCTTTAAAAACTCCACGTTTTGTGACCTTTTGGGAACTCAAAAAATATTTTTTAAAAACTCCACGTTTTGTGGCCTTTCAAGAGTTCCAAAATATTCTTTAAAAACTCCACGTTTTGTGGCCTTTCAAGAGCTCCAAAATATTCTTTAAAAACTCCACGTTTTGTGGCCTTTAAGAGCTCCAAAATATTCTTTAAAAACTCCGCGTTTTGTGGCCTTTTGGGACCTCCAAAAATATTCTTTAAAAACTCCACGTTTGGTGGCCTTTTGGGACCTCCAAAAATATTCTTTAAAAACTCCACGTTTTGTGGCCTTTTGGGACCTCCAAAAATATTCTTTAAAAACTCCACGTTTTGTGGCCTTTTGGGACCTCCAAAAATATTCTTTAAAAACTCCACGTTTTGTGGCTTTTTGGGAGCTCCAAAAATATTCTTTAAAAACTCCACGTTTTGTCGCCTTTTGGGAGCTCCAAAAATATTCATTAAAAAACTCCACGTTTTGTGGCCTTGTGGGACCTCCAAAAATATTCTTTAAAAACTCCACGTTTTGTGGCCTTTTGGGACCTCCAAAAATATTCTTTAAAAACTCCACGTTTTGTGGCCTTTTGGGACCTCCAAAAATATTCTTTAAAAACTCCACGTTTTGTGGCCTTTTGGGACCTCCAAAAATATTCTTTAAAAACTCCACGTTTTGTGGCCTTTTGGGACCTCCAAAAATATTCTTTAAAAACTCCACGTTTTGTGGCCTTTTGGGACCTCCAAAAATATTATTTAAAAACTCCACGTTTTGTGGCCTAGTAGGACCTTTCTTTAAAAATCGATGTTTTATGGTCTGAAAACCTTTAAAAAAATATTCTTTTAAAAATTCACATTTTGCTATCTGACGGTCTCTCAAAAATTTTCTTTAAAACTTGACGTTTTGTGTCCTTTTAAGACATCAAAAAATCTGTGTCCTCCTTGTGTGTCCTTTTAAGACCTCTAAGAATCTGCTTTGAAACTCCACGTTTTGTGGGCTTTCAGGTCCTCCACAAATAGTCTTTAAAAACTACACGTTTTGTGGCCTTCCAAGACTACAAAAAATATTTTTTACAAACTCCACGAATTGTGGCGTTTCAAGTTAATTTTCCATTAATGTTTCAATGTGTGATGCTGTAAGCGTGTTATGCGCATGCTTCATTTCCGTTTTCATTTCAATGGCCAATTGCTTCCGTTTTCATCCCCCGTATAAATTTAGTTCCTATTTAGGGGTTGTTTTTGGGATCACACTTCAAAACAAGTGTCTCTTTACCATCTCAATTTACTTCCGAATTTGGGGTTTATTTCCTAAACATCCTTAGTTTGTTTGTTGGTATTTGATGATAACAAGTGTCGTTATCCACTTGCCGTGGCACTTGTTAAAGTGTGGCTCGAAATTGTTATTCAAAGTGACTGGGAAGTGAGAAGAATTGCAACTATTTCAGACATATTAATTCTGAAACAAAAGAAAAATATCCATCAAACAAAATTAGTTTGACAGTGGGCCGTCTTTGCGAAGAGGAAGTTCAAAATGTCCTCTTAGGAAAAAACACTTTTTTTGGTAGTAGGACCTTCTAAAAGTCGAGAGAAGAATTTTCTTAAGGTCTTCCATGTAAATAAGATCTTCTTTAGATCTGCTTCCATACCACCTTCTAAAGTTCATCTGCAGAAAGATGACTTTTTAATGTTCCTATATGGACTTTCTAAATGTCCTTTGTTGGTAGAGAACTTTGTAAAGGTGCTCTATGGGAAGAGGGTCTTCTAAAGTTCTTCTTTGAAGTAGGTCCTATATGGGAAGAGGTCCGTTTTAATGTCCTTTGTTGGTAGATGACTTTCTAAAGGTTCTCTATGCAAAGACGGCCTTCCAACATTCTTCTATAGAAGGAGGACCTTCTAAAGAAAAAAGTTTTTCTATAGGGCCTCCATGGAAAATATATTTGCTAATTGACCTTTGTTGGTAGATGACTTTCTAAGGGTCCTCTATGAGAAGAGGATCTTTGATATGTGTTTTATGGTAATGAACCCTCATCCCTATAAGAGCGGGAAAATGGAAAATGACCATCCCTGGTTTTTGATCATTGAACAACAAAATTGTCCTTAATAAATCGTCCCTTCCCCCAAATAACTTTTATAAATGTGCCAAATTGTATGTGTGTTATGCGCATGCCTCATTTCAATTGCATACAAATGACCACTTGGCTCTATTATATCCGCTTTCATCCCTTGTCACGAATTTAGTTCCTTTTTAGGGGTTCGTTGAGTGCTCACACTTCAGACAGAGATAACAACAAGTGGCTGATTTCCATCTCAATTTACTTCCGATTTAGGGATTTATTTCCTTTTTATCGGTGATTTGTTTGTTTGTTTTCGATAGTAACAAGTGTTGTTTACTTCTTCGTAATAGTTGCAGTGTGGCGCTAAATATTTATTGATGAAGTGAAAAAAAGACGAAAAAAGAAAAGGCGTGAAGAGATATAAAAATAACGAATTTATTTGAGGACCTGAAAGACCACAAAACGTTGAGTTTTTAAAGAATATTTTGGACCTGTTGAAAGGCCACAACAAGTGGAGTTGTTAAAGAATATTTTGGACCTCTTCAAAGGCCACAAAACGTGGAATTTTTAAAGACTATTTTGGACCTCTTGAAAGGCCACAAAAGGTGGAGTTTTTAAAGAATATTTTGGAACTATTCAAAGGCCACAAAACGCGGAGTTTTTCAAGAATATTGTGAACTCTTGAAGTGCTACAAAACGTGAAGTATTAAAAGAACATTTCGGTCCTCTTGAAAGGCCACAAAAGGTGGAGTTTTTAAAGAATATTTTGGAGTTCCCGAAAGGCCACAAAACGTGGAGTTTTTTAAGAATATTTTGGATCTCTTGAAAGGCCACAAAACATGGAGTTTTTTAAGAATATTTTGGATCTCTTGAAATGCTACAAAACGTGGAGTTTTTAAAGAATATTTCGGTCCTCTTGAAAGGCCACAAAAGATGGACTTTTTAAAGAATATTTTGGATCTCTTGAAAGGCCACAAAACGTGGAGTTTTTAAAGAATATTTTTGAGGTCTTGGAAGGCCACAAAACGTGGAGTTTTTAAAGAATATTTTTGGAGGTTATAAGTGGTCACGAAACGTGGAGTTTTAGATAATATTTTGGAGGTCATAAATGGCCAGAAAACGTGGAGTTTTAGAGAATATATTGGAGGTCATAAATGGCCAGAAAACGTGGAGTTTTTAAAGAATATTTTGGAGGCCATTAATGGCCAGAAAACCAGGAGTTTTTAAAGAATATTTTGGAGGTCATAAATGGCCAAAAAACGTGGAGTTTTTAAAGAATATTTTGGAGGTCATAAATGGCCAAAAACGTGGAGTTTTTAAAGAACATTTTGGATGACATAAATGACCAGAAAGCGTGGAGTTTTTAAAGAATATCTTGGAGGTCATATATGGCTAGAAAACGTAGAGTTTTTAAAGAATATTTTCGAGGTCATATATGGCCAGAAAACGTGGAGTTTTTAAAGAATATTTTCGAGCTCATATATGGCCAGAAAACGTGGAGTTTTTAGAGAGCATTTTTAAAGACCCGAAGGCCAAAAAGGTGGAATTGTTAAAAAATATTTTTTGAGATCTTGGAAGGCTAAAACGAAATTTTTAAGGAATATCTTTTCAGATCTTGGAACGCCACAAAACGTTAATGACCTGAAAAGCCACAAAACGTTGAGTTTTTAAAGAATTTTTTTGAGCAACTGAAAGGCCACAAAACGTTGAGTTTTTAAAGAATATTTTGTAAGGACCTTAAAGGCCACAAAACATGTTGTTTTAAAAATGTTTTGAGCAACTGAAACGCCACAAAACGTGGAGTTTTTAAATAATATTTTTGAGGACCTGAAAGGCCACAAAACGTGGAGTTTTAAAATAATATTTTTGAGGACCTGAAAGGCCACAAAACGTGGAGTTTTAAAATAATATTTTTGAGGACCTGAAAGGCCACAAAACGTGGAGTTTTAAAATAATATTTTTGAGGACCTGAAAGGCCACAAAACGTGGAGTTTTAAAATAATATTTTTGAGGACCTGAAAGGCCACAAAACGTGGAGTTTTAAAATAATATTTTTGAGGACCTGAAAGGCCACAAAACGTGGAGTTTTTAAGAAATATTTTAGGGCTCTTGAAAGGCTACAAAACTTGGAGTTTGTAAAGATGGCATTCATATAATTTTGCCATAAGAAGGAATCAACATTTTTAAATTAACATCACACAACCTATTGTTCATTGATAACATTTTGGAACGAAATACGCTAGTTTTATAGCTATTCCTTATTCCAGACAAACTCTCGAAGATATTAATATCATATCTCATTTAGTTGGAAGTAACATTTGTTTATGATTTTTACTGTTATGACCTATACATATGATGAAATTTATGCTGGTCTTGCGATAAGATAGTCACGAGCAATAATACCTTTACCTCACCATTTCCAATAAAACAATCCTAATCTATGAACATAGATTGAAGAAAATGGTTGACTTGAAGAAGGATATATTTTGAAAAATATTAAATGTTATCATCCATAGGATCTACGACACTTGTCTTAAACATGTTTCGGTTGAAGAGTATTTTAAGTAGAACAGATTAATATTGTTGTTGCGAAACGTTTTAATCGGTTGGAAATTGTCCATTGATAAAACTTTGTAACTAAGGTAAGCCCAGTTCTGTGTTCATTGATAAAAAAAAATTGTATCATAAAATTGCAGTTAAGATAACCTAAGTCCGCTCATAAAAGTGAAACATTCTACTCTACGAATTTCAAATTTTATCTCAGGGACTATGATTATGTTGAAGACATTTCTTCAAATCTTACATTTAAACTCCTTTACCTGCATCTTTTAATTCATTCATTTTTTAAAGATAAGTGACAATCTATACTGAGATATCCTGGTGTTTTTGGATAAGATTGTGAAATATTGCCTTGATATGAAACCAATAAAACACAACACCACATACCTTTTTTAAATCATTCTAAGGGTTTTTTTACTGTAGAAAATAGGATTGTATCTAATCATTTGTAATGATTAGATACATACTTTTTCCATTAAGAAAAATAGTGCCCTGGTGTGGTTTTCATCAGTTATCGTTGAAATATTTTCCACTCTTATCAACAAAGTCGGCAGGATATCACAGCATCGTTTGCTCGTACAAACACTCAATCTAATCGTGAATGAATGAATTTATGCAGGTGAATGATGTAGAATAAAAAATGCATATCCAACACAAACATAGTCGGAGTTATAAAAATTTGAAAATATTGTCTTTGATATGTAGTGACCAGACCGTGACAAAAGGGTTATCATAGATTTGAGATATAAATTTTAATCAATGAACATTGAACTATCTTTACGTTGGCAAGGTTCCAATATTATATCAATGAAATATCACAACACACCGAAGGTTATATACAGCAATGGATTACTTTTCCAAGTTTAAAAAAAACAAGTATAAAGGAATAAGTCGTCTTTGCCGACATCTAAATAACGTCAGCTTATGACTGTACAAAAAACAGTAACTCTAACATTAACTATAGTAGGGGGAGATACTGTTCTATGGGGGCTATATTAAGACGTGGACCAGTACAGACAGATTTACGGAGGAACATTTTATACCACCAACAAAGTCTTAATCAGCCATTTCGGAGCAATATTGAGGCCACAACCTTCAAAATACCGAAAATTGGGAGGTATCGTCCTATGGGGGCTATGTAAAGGCGTGGACCTATACCGGAAAAATTCTGGGTGGGGGGAAGTTTTGTACCTCCAATGGAGATTAAGTACCAAAGTTCAACCAATTCGGTGTGATAATGAAGTTAAAACCTTAAAAATACCGAAAATCGGGAGATACGGTTCTATGGGGGCTATATCAAAACGTAGACCGATATAGCCTATTTGCAATACTAAACATCGTACGAGTAATAGAAACTTCTATACTAAATTGTTATATTATTATCTCTATCTTAAAAATTGCGAGCTGTATCTTGATTTCAACAGACGGACGGACTGACATGGTTATATCGACTTAGAATTTTACCTTGATCAAGGACAAATATACTTTATAGGGCCTCCGATGAATATTTCGATGTGTTACAAACAAAACGACAAATTTAATTATACCCTTCATATTATGGTGGAGGTATAATAATGACCAGACAGTTCCAAAGTCCACATCCACGTGATGCTCCTGCGTCATATGTGAACAGTTAAGGATTTTTTTCGGGTAAACTGTGTTGATTGGATCTGCCAGTGGAATACTTGGATCAATATTTCTGATACCTCCCCTATAAAGATCTTAATGCAGATTCGTAAAATGCATATTTATAAAATGTGTACCGCTTTGTATCTTTGTGAAACTACTAAGATTTATTTTGTCACCTACAAAAAAGAAATTTCATTTTAAAGATAAGTATCTGTAAGTAGGACTCTTGGGTCCAGAAATTTGGGCCGGGGATATTTAGTGTCAGACAACGCCAGCTGATTATTTTTTACTTGATTGTTATACCCTACACCACAATGTTTTTGGCAAAATTCATATAACACCGCGAAATATTCGTCGTAGATCCCACATGTGGTATACCAAAATATATATCTCGACGAGATATTGAGATGTAAGTCCCTCTGTCAGTTCGTCCATTACAAATTGTAATCAACATCAGGCTGCAATTATGGACCAATCGTCACGAAATTTTGTATGTAGGTCGGGTTCTAACCAGAATTACTGGTGATGATCGTGAAATATTTAGGGGGATAAAATAGACCAACAACAAAATTTGTATTCGATTTGTAGCGGCTATGTAGGTTACAAATATAGTCTGATCGGCCCGAAATTGTAAGTAAGAATTGTCCACAATTTCTGGAACCCTCCCCCTTAATTAGTGGGTACACGCTATTTCTATTGAACTGATTTGGTCCAATCTTTGGATCTCCTAATATTTGCCCATCTTCGGTATCCTCCTTAGGGTATCTCCCCCACAAAATTTTGTTTAAGTGGTCGAAGTGATTGAATATCTTTTCGAAATTTATACCGATGCTACACGTTGCGAACCTATTTACACCCAGCAAAAATTCGGATCCAGTAGTCATTACGTAATCCATTACAAAGTAATGTAAACAAGCTTCTTTTCCCATTACAAGTAATCTGAAAAGTAATGGGATACTTCTTAAAAAAATTACAAAGCAAACCTACTTACTTTGCTCCTCACTAAGTAATGAGGACGGTGGCACAGTGAGTGTGTGTCCGACTATAAATCCTAGGGTTGTGTGTTCAAAGCTCACTGTCGGCAGGCGAGTTTTTTAATTAAAAATAACAGTTCGTGGTGCACATGTGCACTGCACATTTAAGTTCTTAAGCTACCCTTAATGTTCGTGTGCGTAGCATAGTATGTAGTGTCTTTGGCTAGAAATCAGAGGGTTCGTGTGTTCAACTCGCACAGCGAGCGAAATAAAATAAAGTAAAATAAAAGTAAGAAGTGTGATGAAATTAAAAAAAAATCTCTACATCAACTTTTCTAAAAATAGAATTTTTTCAACTTACTTTTCAACTTCTAGTGGCCATAGAATAACTAGTTATTCTAGTGGTCATAAAATAACTACAAACTGAGTGCGACATGCCCATGTAAAAACCCATGATTTTGGGAGGACTTTTTTTGCTGGGCAGTGATATTATGTTTTTGTGGACAAGGTCATGCTTCCTGAAACAGTGGTCTAAACGCTCTAAGTTATACGAAATGGCTAGTGGGCGCGATTATTGTATATCGAAAATAAATGAACCCCAAAATGGACTATGTCGACTAATTCCTGCATGTATGTATCTCCTCCGCAACACTTTCGAGCATTAGTCCTTATCCATATTTTTGTCGGCAAAATGTAATGTCTACAAGGGACCACAACATTGTGAAACATCCCTTAATACATTATTATTGGGGAAAAGGGTTTTGGTTTTGTAGCCGGTATTCGATCTGTCCGTAGATGAAAGTTTCAATTCACATAGACCGAAGGTATATCTCTGTGGGCAAAGCAGACTGATACTTTTTTACTTGTTTAAATTGATGCTAATTGCAATGCTGTACGGGTCGTGAAGTTTTTGTGCTAATAATTAATGTAACACCTCGAAATATTGGCTGGAAAGGCTATTAATAAATGCCTTTGGTATTTTTCTCAATACAATTTTTTTTTTATTTTTTAAGAAATACGTATGTTTACAACAAAT
The DNA here is from genome assembly GCF_047663935.1 of Musca autumnalis. Classification (NCBI taxonomy): domain Eukaryota; kingdom Metazoa; phylum Arthropoda; class Insecta; order Diptera; family Muscidae; genus Musca; species Musca autumnalis. The sequence continues at coordinate 233,974,899 of NW_027411977.1, forward strand.
TCCGTGGAAAACTAGTCCCTAGGAGAAAAGGTGTAGGTTATCACATGGTCGACCCTGTCCGACTATAGTCATCTTTCATTTGTTACAACTCTAGTTAAAAGGATTGAAACTGTCGGTCCACTCTGTATAATGTGGTACATTGTTTTTATATGTATGAGAGTAAATATGTATATCCTCTTTAGCCAGTCATAAAGCTAAGTATACCAAAATGGTATTCGTGGATTATCCAATTTGTCTCATATCAACTGAATGTTGTGTCTTAAAACCCCACATCCAGAAAACTTTTACATGCCTGAAATACTCAGGAAATATAGTCTATAATCCGCTTGGGGTATTTTTGGCAACACTGCACAGTGCGAAATATGGGAAGTTTAGTGGAACTTTAAGGAATTTTAAAAGTACATAAAATTATTTAAATTTTAATTGAATTCGTTAGCTAAGTACTCCACTGCAAATGACCCATACTCAGTATTGCGATTTACTCCGCGATACGACTTAAAAATGCACTTAAAGTTGCACTTTGTTTCATAATTTTTTTTTTTTCTAAAAAATATAATTTGGATTCATTAAAAAAATAGCATGGCGCGGACAAATGGTAAGTCAGTATGCCATGATTTATTTTTCATAATATTTTACAAAACTGTTATAATATTTTACTGTTAAAAAAATGCAAAAACTCTTATTGTTTTCGTGCAATTTTAATCGGAAAGAAGTGCTTTTTTGAAGTTTCCAAAATATTTTTTTTTTATTTTCCGTGGATATTTCAATAGTGATTCCCGTACATTCACGTTTTAAGATATATATGATCTGAAAGATTGGGGTCTCCTCTGTTCGCAAAGCCATAAAACAGCTGCGGTAAAGTGCGGTCTTCGGAGAAATTCAATTTTTTTAAATGACTTCGGAAACTTCATTTAATTGCATTTTCGAAAGTGGAAGGTAAACGCGGTGATGAACGCCGTTGTTGACAGTGTTTTGAAGAAATGGACTCACTAATATTAACAAATGATGATTTCTGTTAAATTAAGAAACTTCTCGCAATTTTTAATAGTTTTGACCTGTAAATGTTGGTGATTTATATATTGTGCAACATTTTGAATGCTGTGGTGCAAATACCAATATACGTTAAAATAGTAATGCAGTTCCAACCTGAACTTGATCTAAGAGACATTATTAATAAAATTAATGGCACAGACCTGCTCCGTAGGAGGCTTCTATAGAATAGAAGACCTCCGTAGGAGGCTTCTATAGAATAGAAGACCTCCGTAGGAGGCTTCTATAGAATAGAAGACCTCCGTAGGAGGCTTCTATAGAATAGAAGACCTCCGTAGGAGGCTTCTATAGAATAGAAGACCTCCGTAGGAGGCTTCTATAGAATAGAAGACCTCCGTAGGAGGCTTCTATAGAATAGAAGAGCTCCGTAGGAGGCTTCTGTAGAATAGAAGTGCTCCGTAGGTGGCTTCTATAGAATAGAAGTGCTCCGAAGGAGGCTTCTATAGAATAGAAGTGCTCCGTAGGAGGCTTCTATAGAATAGAAGACCTCCGTAGGAGGCTTCTATAGAATAGAAGACCTCCGTAGGAGGCTTCTATAGAATAGAAGACCTCCGTAGGAGGCTTCTATAGAATAGAAGACCTCCGTAGGAGGCTTCTATAGAATAGAAGACCTCCGTAGGAGGCTTCTATAGAATAGAAGACCTCCGTAGGAGGCTTCTATAGTATAGAAGACCTCCGTAGGAGGCTTCTATAGTATAGAAGACCTCCGTAGGAGGCTTCTATAGTATAGAAGACCTCCGTAGGAGGCTTCTATAGTATAGAAGACCTCCATAGGAGGCTTCTATAGTATAGAAGACCTCCTCTATAGAATAGAAGACCTCCATAGGAGGCTTCTATAGAATAGAAAACCTCCGTAGGAGGCTTCTATAGAATAGAAGAGCTCCGTAGGAGGCTTCTGTAGAATAGAAGTGCTCCGTAGGTGGCTTCTATAGAATAGAAGTGCTCCGAAGGAGGCTTCTATAGAATAGAAGTGCTCCGTAGGAGGCTTCTATAGAATAGAAGTGCTCCGTAGGAGGCTTCTATAGAATAGAAGTGCTCCGTAGGAGGCTTCTATAGAATAGAAGACCTCCGTAGGAGGCTTCTATAGTATAGAAGACCTCCGTAGGAGGCTTCTATAGTATAGAAGACCTCCATAGGAGGCTTCTATAGTATAGAAGACCTCCATAGGAGGCTTCTATAGTATAGAAGACCTCCATAGGAGGCTTCTATAGTATAGAAGACCTCCTCTATAGAATAGAAGACCTCCGTAGGAGTCTTCTATAGAATAGAAAACCTCCGTAGGAGGCTTCTATAGAATAGAAGAGCTCCGTAGGAGGCTTCTATAGAATAGAAGAGCTCCGTAGGAGGCTTCTGTAGAATAGAAGTGCTCCGTAGGTGGCTTCTATAGAATAGAAGTGCTCCGAAGGAGGCTTCTATAGAATAGAAGTGCTCCGTAGGAGGCTTCTATAGAATAGAAGACCTCCGTAGGAGGCTTCTATAGAATAGAAGACCTCCGTAGGAGGCTTCTATAGAATAGAAGACCTCCGTAGGAGGCTTCTATAGAATAGAAGACCTCCGTAGGAGGCTTCTATAGAATAGAAGACCTCCGTAGGAGGCTTCTATAGAATAGAAGACCTCCGTTGGTGGCTTCTATAGAATAGAAGACCTCCGTAGGAGGCTTCTATAGAATAGAAGACCTCCGTAGGAGGCTTCTATAGTATAGAAGACCTCCGTAGGAGGCTTCTATAGTATAGAAGACCTCCGTAGGAGGCTTCTATAGTATAGAAGACCTCCATAGGAGGCTTCTATAGTATAGAAGACCTCCATAGGAGGCTTCTATAGTATAGAAGACCTCCTCTATAGAATAGAAGACCTCCATAGGAGGCTTCTATAGAATAGAAGACCTCCATAGGAGGCTTCTATAGAATAGAAGACCTCCGTAGGAGGCTTCTATAGAATAGAAGAGCTCCGTAGGAGGCTTCTGTAGAATAGAAGTGCTCCGTAGGTGGCTTCTATAGAATAGAAGTGCTCCGAAGGAGGCTTCTATAGAATAGAAGTGCTCCGTAGGAGGCTTCTATAGAATAGAAGACCTCCGTAGGAGGCTTCTATAGAATAGAAGACCTCCGTAGGAGGCTTCTATAGTATAGAAGACCTCCGTAGGAGGCTTCTATAGTATAGAAGACCTCCATAGGAGGCTTCTATAGTATAGAAGACCTCCTCTATAGAATAGAAGACCTCCATAGGAGGCTTCTATATAATAGAAAACCTCCGTAGGAGGCTTCTATAGAATAGAAGACCTCCGTAGGAGGCTTCTATAGAATAGAAGAGCTCCGTAGGAGGCTTCTGTAGAATAGAAGTGCTCCGTAGGTGGCTTCTATAGAATAGAAGTGCTCCGAAGGAGGCTTCTATAGAATAGAAGTGCACTTCTATTCTATAGAAGCCACCTACGGAGCACTTCTATTCTACAGAAGCCTCCTACGGAGCTCTTCTATTCTATAGAAGCCTCCTACGGAGGTCTTCTAGAAGACCTCCGTAGGAGGCTTCTATAGAATAGAAGACCTCCGTAGGTGGCTTCTATAGAATAGAAGACCTCCGTAGGAGGCTTCTATAGTATAGAAGACCTCCGTAGGAGGCTTCTATAGTATAGAAGACCTCCATAGGAGGATTCTATAGTATAGAAGACCTCCTCTATAGAATAGAAGACCTCCGTAGGAGTCTTCTATAGAATAGAAAACCTCCGTAGGAGGCTTCTATAGAATAGAAGACCTCCGTAGGAGGCTTCTATAGAATAGAAGACCTCCGTAGGAGGCTTCTATAGAATAGAAGAGCTCCGTAGGAGGCTTCTGTAGAATAGAAGTGCTCCGTAGGTGGCTTCTATAGAATAGAAGTGCTCCGAAGGAGGCTTCTATAGAATAGAAGTGCTCCGTAGGAGGCTTCTATAGAATAGAAGACCTCCGTAGGAGGCTTCTATAGAATAGAAGACCTCCGTATGAGGCTTCTATAGAATAGAAGACCTCCGTAGGAGGCTTCTATAGAATAGAAGACCTCCGTAGGAGGCTTCTATAGAATAGAAGACCTCCGTAGGAGGCTTCTATAGAATAGAAGACCTCCGTAGGAGGCTTCTATAGAATAGAAGACCTCCGTAGGAGGCTTCTATAGAATAGATGACCTCCGTAGGAGGCTTCTATAGAATAGATGACCTCCGTAGGAGGCTTCTATAGTATAGAAGACCTCCTCTATAGAATAGAAGACCTCCGTAGGAGGCTTCTATAGAATAGAAGACCTCCGTAGGAGGCTTCTATAGAATAGAAGACCTCCGTAGGAGGCTTCTATAGAATAGAAGACCTCCGTAGGAGGCTTCTATAGAATAGAAGACCTCCGTAGGAGGCTTCTATAGAATAGAAGACCTCCGTAGGAGGCTTCTATAGAATAGAAGACCTCCGTAGGAGGCTTCTATAGAATAGAAGACCTCCGTAGGAGGCTTCTATAGAATAGAAGACCTCCGTAGGAGGCTTCTATAGAATAGAAGACCTCCGTAGGAGGCTTCTATAGAATAGAAGACCTCCGTAGGAGGCTTCTATAGAATAGAAGACCTCCGTAGGAGGCTTCTATAGAATAGAAGACCTCCGTAGGAGGCTTCTATAGAATAGAAGACCTCCGTAGGAGGCTTCTATAGAATAGAAGACCTCCGTAGGAGGCTTCTATAGAATAGAAGACCTCCGTAGGAGGCTTCTATAGAATAGAAGACCTCCGTAGGAGGCTTCTATAGAATAGAAGACCTCCGTAGGAGGCTTCTATAGAATAGAAGACCTCCGTAGGAGGCTTCTATAGAATAGATGACCTCCATAGGAGGCTTCTATAGAATAGAAGACCTCCGTAGGAGGCTTCTATAGAATAGATGACCTCCGTAGGAGGCTTCTATAGAATAGATGACCTCCGTAGGAGGCTTCTATAGAATAGAAGACCTCCATAGGAGGCTTCTATAGAATAGAAGACCTCCGTAGGAGGCTTCTATACAATAGAAGACCTCCGTAGGAGGCTTCTATACAATAGAAGACCTACGTAGGAGGCTATCATCTTTTTCTTCGCTATCATCTTAAAATTTACATTTGCATCAAAATCTGTTGCAATTTTTGTCTTGAACATTTAAAATACCTAATATGAGGGAACCCGTCATATGGGGGCTATACCCAAAACGCGTACCTACGATGTTAATATTTCGCACAGAGGTTTTCTATCTACGAAGAACATAAAATGCCAAAATACAACCACATACGTTGGAAAATGTGTCTGTAACATTTAAAATATATCCCATCGACCGGTACCATTCAATGGGTTCTATACCAAAACGCGAACCTATATTGCAAATATTTTGTACATAAGTTTTCTATCCGCTGAAAACTCAATATACCAATTTGCAGCAAAATCAATTGAAAAATAAATGTAAAACGTAAAATCGACAGCCGCCGTTGCATGAACGCTATGGGAAACCTCGGGCCTATGTAGCCCAATTTGAGCCCTACAATATCCACTAATATAAGAAACAATTTTGCAAAATTTTAGGAATCTACGCCCTTTACTTTAAAAGTTATTAGTAAAGTTCTGCTAAAGTGCTCATATTTCGCACTGTGCACTGTGTTGAATTGTAAATAATAAAGTTATCATTGCTCAGTACTTTCTCTTGATAAATAACGTAATTATTTTTTTTAATCACCACTGTGCAGCATATTCTTTTACAAAGAACTCCAATATAAATTATATCTTATTCCAGAGTTATTTAGAAAATAAATAAAATAAGATGTTGATGCAAAAGAAACAAGTAAAAAAGTATAATTCGACTTTGCCGACAGAGATATACCCTCAGCCTGTGTGAATTGAAACTTTCATCTACTGACGGATCGAATGTGTTTAGGGTCTTTTCAGAATTTTGTGGCCCTTTTTGGACATTTGAACTTGCCGACAAAAATGTGGATTAGGATTTAAGTTCAAAAGTGTTGCGGATGTCGATCTTATTTTGGTCACTCCCTTCAAGAGTTATCGCGCGCACAATTTTTTCCGAACATTTTTGAACTTTTGTGGGGGGAGGTACCTGAAGGAGTGGACCGATATGGTTTATCATCGAACTTAAACTAAGTTTGTTGTTGATCCGTTCGAGAGTTATCGTGCGCCCCAGCCAGCCAGACAGACAGACGGACTTACATTGCTCAATCGACTCCAAATTGTCTGAAACACATTTGGTCCAAACATACTTGGGGTCTAAAACCATTATTTCGATGAGGCACATTTTGCCCGTATCAAAGTGTATATACCCTCGTTAGCATAAATGCTGAGGGTATAAAAATAGGAAAATCAAACGAATACGAGGACAACGCATTCATCCACCTCCCAGACAAGCCCTAATAATAAGTAAATTTTTTACTACTGTTGTTCTTTGTGGTCTCTTTTACATTTTCGTCCCGGCATTTAGGCTGAGGTATTTTGATGTCGAATAGTCCATTGATTTCTTTTATAATTTTTGCTTCCAGAAAATTTCGTACAAGTGTTTGGTACAAAAATCATCAATTTGATGTTCAAAAATGCTGGTCTAGAAATGACTATAAAATTTTTATTTAACTGTAACTTTGAATTTTATTTCATTCCTTGATCTCCTCGATGTATGTCCCCTACAACCAAGTTCTAGAAGAACTTAATATCATATCTTATTTAGCTGTAACATTTTGTTTTCTGATTGCCATTGATATCCTTTTTGCCTTCACTTGTGTGCAGTAAAAGTATTCTGGTGTCACGATAAGAGTTTTGTAAGCTGAAGGTTCAACGGAAAAATTTCTTGCAAGACTAAGATAGAAGTTGGTTATCAATGAATGACATTGAAAGACAACGACTATCTTAGGCTTTTACCTGAAAGAGGAAAGATATAAGTACTAAATCATTTGTAACAACAGGTATATTTGCTTATATAAATTCTCCAAACAGTTAGAAATGTCAATTGATAAACTATCTCAACATTCTGAACGTTGGGATAGTCCATGTTCATTGATTAAATAAGTGTATGTTTAAATTTTAGTTAAGATAACCCTTTAGACACAGTTGGTGACTATGAGTGTTTTTGGCGATAAATATTTCCACAGAGTTTTTGTTTGAACACACATTCTAAAAAGTATAGCGATCCCTTTATTGCATATTTAGGCGAACGCTAGTGCGCGCAATTTATTTCAAGATATGTCTTCGATAAGATTGTGAAATATGTATTTCAATGATAAGGCATATGCCTGCATAGTGGAAACCCTGGGATATTTAAAATGTGATTCTATGCGACATTAGTGAGAACCATAAGGAATTATTGTTGTATAGATACATATTAAAGAACTTTCTAAGTTGTAAATAAAAAATTCTCTAAAATATTATAGACAATTCTTATTTGTAAAAAAGATTTATCCGGTAAATTTTCCCTAGTTTAAATTTCTCTCTCTTTGCTTTTGCGTGCATGCCTGCCATTGCACCACAGAGGCTCGCAAATAAATGGCCTCTTTATTACGTTTGATAAATAATTCTTCCCAAGTCCCAGTCCACACTAAAGCGATTTCATTGAACAAAATTCATGAAATTAAGCGTTCTTAGAACGAGTTCCCCACCACAGCAATTTTATAATAATACTCTACTTCAAAACTCCATCTAGGGACGCATAATTTCATAAATTTTTGCACCACAGTGGCTCGCAAATAAATGGCCTCTTCATTACGTTAGATAAATAATTCTTCCTAAGTCTCAGTCAACACTAAAGCGATTTCGTTAAACAAAATTCATGAAATTAGGCGTTCTTAGAACGAGTTTCCCACTACAGCAATGTTATAATATTACTCTACTTTGAAACTCGATCTAGGGACGCATAATTTCATAAATTTTTCTAAATGAAATCGCTCTAGTGTGGACTGGGACTAAAGGACCTAATGAAGACCACACAAATATTCAATTTTCATCATTTATCTTAAATGTGATTAGATAAATATTTCCTCAATTACGAAATGATGCTGTGGCACAATCGTTGAATTTATTTTTAATAGTTGTGTTATCGTTTAAAATAATTCACAATCTTATCCAAAACAACAGGATATCTATGGATAGATTGGACTTAACAACAGTCAGTGGTGAAGCATTCAATGAATGAGGAAATGCAGGTTAATGAGTTCCAAATAACTTCGACACCCTTACAGGTAGTGTGATTTAATTCATAAAGTGCGTTACCGTGGCATACCTTCGATTCATAGGTACCTGTGTTATCCCTGAAATATTTCATAATCTTATCAAAGGCAACAGGCTATCTTAGAACAGATTGCAATTAACAACGTTCATCCTGATCTTCAATGACTAAACAGATAGAGGTAGTTATTGCGTTCCAGAAATAAACTTCAACAGATTCACAGTCGGTGTGATAAAATTCACAAACTGTGACCAAAATATTATCTTAAACCACATTCTAAGGACATTTTTATCAATGAACATGGGACTATCCTTACGTTTGGAATTTTAAGATATTTTATCAATGAACATTTCTAGCTAGATTTTGTACTACAAAATGTACCTGTTATATATTAACTCCACCTTATTCCTATCATTAATTGTTTCTCAGGTAAATGTCTTAGAGAGACGATGTCGTTTGATATTCTTTTGATTACCAACTTTTATCTGGGTCTTGTAAGAAATTTTCTACTCAAAATAATATCCTTATGAACTTACATCACAACAAAACTCTTATCGTGGCACTAAGATACTTCAACTGCACTTGGCTGAAGGCAAAAAGGATATCGTGAACATAAAAGTCCCCTATCATATCTTATTTAACTGTAACTTTATGTTTCATGGCATTCACTCATCTCCTTTATTCCATGTTCCGTCCAAACAAGTTACAGGAGAACTTAGTATCATATCTTATTTTGTTGTAACATCCGTCTACCTATCATATCTTATACTAAGTTCTCTTCTAACTTGTTTGGCAGAAACATACAAGAAATAAACAGACAGTTACCGTTAAATGAGATATGATATGATGAACTTTTATGTTTCTCTGAAAAATTTTACAAATTTTAAATCTTATGTCTCAAAAAATTTGAAACTCCGTAAGGATTATGTTGCAAATGTTTTCAACAAACATGGTATCGGGAGATGTTAATTTTATCAGGTTCGATTACACTGTGCGACAACCAAAAAAATTACAAGGGCAAGGTCCGATCTGGGTTTTCTACATTTTTTCAAATATATATTCACCACAAATATTTCAAAAGTTATTTAAACGGAATGTACAACATCTTCTGTATGAATTCATAACCAAAACCAACAATAAGATATTTATAGTGCCCAATCACAACGACAATCTCGATAACAATTGTAAAATATGGCCCTAAACCCTATGTCGAAAATAAGGGCTGATAACAATGTGATATGTTATGATTAAAGATTTCTTTTATTCAGAGACTCATTGTGAAATCTGATTTGGAACATTTCTTTTTTAGCAAAAAACCCAAAAAGGCAAGGATTTTGCCAAATTATGGAATTATATAAAATTTACAGTCCAAAATTAAAACAAATAATTTCATCCAAAAACATACAAATTTGTAATCTAATTTCTTAAGGAAATAGTATACCTAGATATATGGTTTATTCGGAAACTCATAGTAAAATTTTGTGTAAAATTTTTCTTCTTTTGACACTTTTCACGTAGAACCGAGTTTCATATTACTTTCATGTATCACTTCGAAAAAGAAGGAAACAACATCAAACAAAAAATTGGGCAATATTTTCATTTTTTTCAGCAAAACTGAAACTGATATTTTCAATTTTATGGCGAACAATTTTGTAGAGTAATAGGGTTTGATATGATCACATTTAAAAGGAGTTTTTGTAAGATCTTCGAAAAAAGGTCAAAAAGACCCCTTTGATAAATCGCAGTAGTTCAAATTTTTTACAAAATTATTCACCACATCCTCCTAATCCATCCAAAAATGCAAGGACTGCAAGATATCTTAACTCGAATATTTAAGAAAATAGAAATGGACGGAACTTGCCCCGCCTACTTTGGTTACTTTCCGACGTAAACTTTAAAAATGCCGATACACGTGTCTCATATTTTCCCATCATTTTGAAAAAATTGAATTTTGTTGCACAGTGTAACTGAACATCTAGGATGGAAGATCTAGCAGCAACGTGAATTTAAAAAAAAATTCTAAGCCTCTGGAGCTAACATGGATTTTTTAAAGAACTTTTCTAGACCTCTGGATGTAACGTGGATTTTTTAAAGAATTTTTGGAGGCCTCTAGGAACGACGTGGATTTTTAAAAAATTTTAAGAACAACATAGATTTTTTAAAGAACTTTAGGAGGCCTCTAGGAGCAACGTGGATCTTTTAAAGTATTTTAGGGGACCTCTAGGAACGACGTCGATTTTTAAAAGAAGTATAGGAACAACGTGGACTCTTAAACAATTTTAGGTGGCCTCTAGGAACAACGTGGATTTTGTTAAGAATTTTAGGAACAACCTGGATTTTTTACAGAATTTTAGGAGGCCTCTAAGAGCAACGTGGATTTTTAAAGTATTTTAGGAGGCCTCTAGGAAAAACTTGGATTTTTTAAACAATTTTAGGAGGCCCCAAGGAACATCAGGGATTTTTTAAAGAATTTTAGGAGGCGTCTGGGACCATCATTAATTTTTGAAACAATTTTAGGAGGCCTCTAGGAACAACGTGGATATTCTAAAGAATTTTAGGATGCCTCTAGGAACAACGTGATTTTTTTAAAAAATTGTAGGGGGCCTATACGAACAACGTGGATTTAAAAAAAAAAGATAGGAAGCCTCTAGAAGCATCGTGTTTTTTAAAGAACTTAAGGAGGCCACTAGGAACAACGTGGATTTTTAAAAAAAAATTAGGAGGCCTCGAAGAAAAAAGTGGATTTTTAAAGAATTTAGGAAGGCTTCTAAGAACAACGTGGATTTTTTAAAGAATTTTTGGAGGCCTCTAAAAGAAACGTGATTTTTTTTAAGGATTTTAGCAGGCCTCTAAAAGCAAAGTGGAGTTTTTAAAACAAATTTAGGAGGGCTCTAGGAACAACGTTGATATTCTAAAGAATTTTAGGAGGCCTCTTAGACGAACCTGGATTTTTTACAGAATTTTAGGAGGCCTTTAAGAGCAACGTGGATTTTTAAGTATTTTAGGAGGCCTCTAGGAAAAACGTGGATTTTTTTAAACAATTTTAGGAGGTCCCAAGGAACATCAGGAATTTGTTAAAGAATTGTAGGAGGCCTCTAGAAACAACGTGGATTTCTTAAAGAACTTAGGAAGGCCTCTAGAAACAACGTGGATTTTTTAAAGAACTTAGGAAGTCCTCTAGAAACAACGTGGATTTTTTAAAGAATTTTGGGAAACCTCTAGGAATGTGGAATTTTTAAAAAAATTTAGGAGGCCTCTAAGAGCAACGTGAATTTTTTAAAGAATTTTAGGGAACCTCTGAAGCAACGTGGATTTTTTAATGAATTTTAGGGAACCTCTGGAGCAACGTGGATTTTTTAAAAGAATTTTAGGGAACCTCTGGAGCATCAGGAACTTTTTAAACCTTTTTGTGCTGGTGATATTTAGTTATCGACAAGGTCCATTATTTTTATATCCTCCTCCATAATATGGAGAGATTAATTAAATTTGTTATTTTGTTGGCAAAAAACACATCGAAACGTTCGTAGAAGACCCTATAACGTACGATTGCCATTTAATTTTGTCACCATTTTTAATTTAAATGCAAGCGCTTTATTTGAGAGATTCCATCATGAAGCTAAGCGAAAAATTATTTTCTAGTTTTCAGTGCATTTATAAATAAAACACTTTAACTTAATTTTTTTAAATTATTTTAAGTAAATATTTTTTTGCCACTTAGAACCCCATAACCAAATTACAGCCAATTTAGGAATAAAATGTAGATACAAAGTTTAAAATGCCTGAAGTCGGGTGGCATCGTTTATTGGGGCTATACCAAAACCTAGAACTATGTCCACAATTTTTGGTGGAGAAGTTTCTGTACCACTGGAAACTTCAAATGCCCAGTTACAGCCACTTTGGTCTAAAAATTAATATAAAATCCTTAAAACACTTGAAATCGGGTGGTACCGCTATATGGCGGCTATACCAAAACCTTGACGTATGTCCAACATTTTTGGTGAGGAAGTTTCTGTACCATTTGAAACCTCAAATGCCAAATTGCCAAGTTACAGCCAATTCGGCCTCTAAATTAAGATAAAATCCTCATAATACTTGAAATCGGGTGGTACCGCTATAAGGGGGCTATACCAAAACCTGGCCCTAAGTTCACAATTTTTGGTGGGGAAATGTCTGTATCATTGGAAATCCCAAATGCCAAATGACAGCTAATTCGGGCAAAAATGAAGACTAAACCCTGAAAATAACTGAAATCGGGTGGTACCGCTATATGGGGACTGTAGGAAAAAATGGGCCCATATTAATGTATTGTCATCCAAATCTGAAAAGTGTGCAAAGTTTTAGTCCGATTGGTCTACTGCAACTGTGTCAAAATTGAGTTACCAGATTTGAAATGCAATTTAAATAGAACACAACTAAAAAGCTATAAAAATGGACCAATATTGGGTTTGATTTCATATTCATGTATTGTCTGAAAAGTGTGCAAAGTTTCAGTTCGATTGGTCAACTGCAGCTGTGTTAAAAATGAGTTAGCAGATTTGAACTAAACGGACACCAAAGCAAGTTAAATAAAACACTGTAAAAATTATCTACTTCATTTTCAAAAAAACTGGCCTATACGGGACATAGATTAGAAGAAATTTTTACTGAAAATCATAAAAGTTCCTATCATATCTGATTAACTGTAACTGAATATTTCTTTGTATCCACCGATCTCCTTTATTTTCTATCCCTTCCAACCAAGTTCTAGGAGGACTAAGTATCATATCTTATTTAGCTGTAACATTGCGTTTCATGATTAGCATTGATATCCTTTTTACCTCCACTTGTGTGCAGTAAAAGAATGCTGGTGACACAATAATAGTTTTTATAGCTTAAAATCCAACGGAGCCATATCATGAGGATGACAGTTTAACTAGAAAATCTCTTACAAGACCCAGATAGATGTTGTTAATCAAAAGTGGTATCAAACGACATAGACTAGATCTAAGATATTTTTTATGTACCTGAAGAAAAATGGTAAACATGTCTTGAGTTTAGGGGAGAACAGTTACAGTTGGTTGTACAAAATCTTCAAAAAGTTAGAATTGTTCATTGATAAAATATCTCAACATTTCCAACTTTAGGATAGTTCCATGTTCATTGATAAAAATGTAATTAACAATTTTGGGTTAAGATAATATTTTGGTCACAGTTTGTGAACTTTATCACACACATTGTGAATTTGTTGAAGTTGTATTGGAACGAAGAATCTCCAGCTGTTTATTCATTGATGACAGTGGCGAACGTTGTTAATTGTAATCTATTCTATGATAACCTGTTGCCTTCGATAAGATTGTGGAATATTTTAGGGATACCTGGGCTATCTAAGATTCGATTGGGTAACACATTTCGTGAATTCATTGAATCTTACACCTCTGGCTGTTGTGATACCCACTGTACTATCCCCAGATATCCTGTAGTTTTGGATAAGATTGGGAAATATTTTAAATATAAAACACCTATTAAAAATATATTCAACATCACCACTTCGTAATTGAGATAATATTTTTCTAATCGCATTAAAGATAAACGAAGAAAATTCTAAACGTTTGTGTGGTCTTCATTAGGTCTTTTTCGAAGAATTATTTTTCAAATGTAATTGAATTGCTATTTTATAATGTGGTGTAATGACTGACATGCGCTCAAAATAAGGGAGAGAATTTGTAAAAAAATTCCCCAAAAAAAATATTCTTTACAATTGAGAAAATTCTTTAACATCTCATTTAACGATAAATGCTAATGGTTCCCACTGATGACTATTCGAACAGAGTTTTGAATATCACAGGGTGTCCAATATGTAGGCAAATATAAGACTATCATTGAAATATTTAACAATCTAATCAATGATTATGGGATATCTTAAAATAAATTGCGCGTAACACGATACGCCTAAGTATTCAATGAACGCATCGATATACTTAGTTGAATGTGTTTCAAAAAAAATCTTTAAAAATATTTATCGCCAAAACACTCATAGTCACCAACTGTGTCTAAAGGGTTATCTTAACTAGAATTGGAAAATACATTTTTTGTTTAATCAATGAACATGGAACTATCCCAACGTTAAGAATGTTGAGATATTTTATCAATGGACATTTCCAACTGTTTGGAGATTTTGTACAACAAAATATACCTGCCCTAACTAAACGGCTATAATATTTTTGTTCAGGTAAATACCTAAGATAGTTGCTGTCGTTTGATACCATTTTTCGATTACGAACTTCTATCTTGGTCTTGTAGGAAATTTTCTAGTTAAACTAGTATCCTTGTGTTTGTAGATTGATAAAAGTTTCACTCAACAAAACTCTTATCGCGACACCAGCATACTTTTACTGAACATTAACGAAGGCAAAAAGGATATCAATGGTAATCACGAAAGGAAAGTTACAGCTAAATAAGATATGATTCTATGTTCTCTTAGATCATTGTTGGAAGGGACATGCAGTAAGGGGCTCATGTGTACTAAAGGCAATAGACATAAGTTACAGTTAAAAACACTAAAGGTTTTGTCTGAAATGTTATCAAAAAACAAGGTATTGGGTATGTTTATTTAAACAGAATAGATTTCTGAATAGTTAAAAAGTATCCTGAGGAATTTTGCACTTATCTTTGTTTGGTGTAGACCAGTAGTTTTGAACACGAAAGTAATTTTTTTACTGTACGAAAATTTCTGGATAACTCATAGACAATAAATGGAAATGTTGGTGCTTTTTACCGAAGAATCAGTGGACTTTGCCGACAGCTTGATATCATCAACATAACTCCATGGTCATAGATCGGGTGATAACCTACATTCAAGTACAAATTTGTAGACATAATTTAACTGATAAATCCAATGAACTCAGTTTATACAAGACAAAGACTAGCTGCAGTAATTTCGGGAACCATATTTCGGAAATTGTTGGCATCTCCTTGAACAAAATAGCAATGTGGCAGCCATGATAGCAAGAACTAACCGTTATTAACATTTCAGTAACAAAAGTTTCAACTCAATACGCAAAGTGGCCTAAAACTAGATTTAAATGTAACAAATTTTGGACTTTTGTTGAGAAAATATCTGATCGTTTGGGCCGTCATAGTCCTTCTTGGAACTTGTCGTATGTTTGCGAGTCACTTCTGTCGATAGTTATCGAACCCAGTAAAGCCATTCTATCGTTCATAACAGACCCGCTAAGACTAGCCTAAAGTGTACACGGTGCTCTTGAAACAATTTTAAATGGAAGGTGCTTACACCTCGGAAGTTTTTGGGGATTCTGAAACTACAATGTTCATAGATGAGAACAATCAAAAAACAAAAAAAATCGCCGGAGCGCTTTTTAAATAAATCGCGATTTAAGTTGACATTTTTAGGGGTTGTTTAGGTTTTCGCAATTTTGCTTAGAAACCGCATTTCCTATCAAAATGGGACTAAAACAAATATTGTAGCTATGAAAATTCTCTACAAGATCGACCTTTATGACATTTTCGTAGTTTTTACCATTTTTGAGATAGAGAAGTTCAACTTGGGACAATGCAGTGACTGTATCGCCCCCTTATAAAACAATGTGATGTAGGGTGCGCCTTAACTAACTTTTGATGAAAACCGCTTACACAGGGAAAGTTTTTGTGAATTCTGAATCAGCAGTGTTCATAGGTGAGAAAAATCTAAAAACAAGAAAAAATCTCTGTAGGGATTTTTAAATAAATCGCGGTCAAAATTCACATTTTTAGGTGTTTTTTAGGTTTTTACGATTTTGCTCGAAAACCGCAAGTCCAATCGAAATGGAGCTAATGAAAATGTTGTAGCTGTCAAAATTCTCTAGAGGATTGACTTTATCATTTGTTCCCAGCTTGTACCATTTTTGAGATAAGGAAGCTCAGTTTACATTTTTATTTTTTTTGTTAAGGTTTCGCGAATTTGCTTGAATACGGTAAGTCGTATCGACATGTGACCTGAGAAAATCTTAAAGCTGTGAAAATTCTCTACAAGACTGGCTTAAGTAACTTATCCTTAGTTGTAACATTTTTTTAGATATATAAGTTTAAGTTGGGAATTTGCAGTCATGACATTGTTTTATAAGGGGGCGATACAGAATTGAATTGAATTTGAATTGTACCAATTTGAACTTCTATATCTCAAAAACGGTAAAACCGACGAGAATATCATCAAGGCCAATCTTGTAGAGAATTTTCATATCTATAACATTTGTTTTAGTCCCATTTTGTTAGGAAATGTGGTTTCTAAGCAAAATCGCGAAAACCTAAACAACCCCTAAAAATGTCAACTTAAATCGCGATTTATTTAAAAAGCGCTCCGGCGATTTTTTTTGTTTTTTGATTGTTCTCATCTATAAACATTGCAGTTTCAGAATCCGGAAAAATTTCCGAGGTGTAAGCACCTTCCATTTAAAATTGTTTCAAGAGCACCGTGTGTACACAAGCGACAATTTTGTACTTTTGTGGAGGAGAGACTTGACGAAGTTGTAGTGGAGTTGTAGTAGAGGTTTGAAAGGGTAGTTTAAAAGGTACCGTGGTCGCGAAGTCCTGTACTGCATGCTGGATATGCTGTGTTTTGCACAAATCTTTTAGAAAGGGTCTATAGGAGCACCCTTTCTTTTAGAAAGGGTCTATAGGAGCACCCTTTCTTTTAGAAAGGGTCTATAGGAGCACCCTTTCTTTTAGAAATGGTCTATAGGAGCACCTTTCTTTTAGAAAGGGTCTATAGGAGCACCCTTTCTTTTAGAAAGGGTCTATAGGAGCACCCTTTCTTTTAGAAAGGGTCTATAGAGCACCCTTTCTTTTAGAAAGGGTCTATAGGAGCACCCTTTCTTTTAGAAAGGGTCTATAGGAGCACCCTTTCTTTTAGAAAGGGTCTATAGGAGCACCCTTTCTTTTAGAAAGGGTCTATAGGAGCACCCTTTCTTTTAGAAATGGTCTATAGGAGCACCCTTTCTTTTAGAAAGGGTCTATAGGAGCAACCTTTCTTTTAGAAAGGGTCTATAGGAGCACCCTTTCTTTTAGAAAGGGTCTATAGGAGCACCCTTTCTTTTAGAAAGGGTCTATAGGAGCACCTTGTCTTTGAGAAGGGTCTATAGGAGCACCATTTCTTTTAGAAAGGGTCTATAGGAGCACCCTTTCTTTTACAAAGGGTCTATAGGAGCACCCTTTCTTTTAGAAAGGGACTATAAAAGCACCCTTCCTTTCAGAAAGTGACTATAGAAGCACCCTTCCTTTCAGAAAGTGACTATAGAAGCACCCTTCCTTCAGAAAGGGTCTATAGAAGCACCCTTTCTTTCAGAAATGGTCTATAGAAGCCCCCTTTCTTTTAGAAATGGTCTATAGAAGCACCCTTTCTTTCAGAAAGGATCAATAGAAGCACCCTTTCTTTCAGAAAGGATCAATAGAAGCACCCTTTCTTTCAGAAAGGACCTATAGAAGCACCCTTTCTTTTAGAAAGGGTCTATAGAAGCACCCCTTCTTTCAGAAGGGTCTATAGAAGCACCCCTTCTTTCAGAAAGGGTTTATAGAAGCACCCCTTCTTTCAGAAAGGGTCTATAGAAGCACCCTTTCTTTTAGAAAGGGTCTATAGAAGCACCCCTTCTTTCAGAAAGGGTCTATAGAAGCACCCCTTCTTTCAGAAAGGGTCTATAGAAGCACCCCTTCTTTCAGAAAGGGTCTATAGAAGCACTCCTTCTTTCAGAAAAGTCTATAGAAACACCCTTTCTTTTAGAAAGGGTCTATAGAAGCACCCCTTCTTTCAGAAAGGGTCTATAGAAACACCCTTTCTTTTAGAAAGGGTCTATAGAAGCACCCCTTCTTTCAGAAAGGGTCTATAGAAGCACTCCTTCTTTCAGAAAGGGTCTATAGAAACACCCTTTCTTTTAGGAAGGGTCTATAGAAGCACCCCTTCTTTCAGAAAGGGTCTATAGAAGCACCCCTTCTTTCAGAAAGGGTCTATAGAAGCACCCCTTCTTTCAGAAAGGGTCTATAGAAGCACCCTTTCTTTTAGAAAGGGTCTATAGAAGCATCCCCTTCTTTCAGAAAGGGTCTATAGAAGCACCCCTTCTTTCAGAAAGGGTCTATAGAAGCACCCCTTCTTTCAGAAAGGGTCTATAGAAGCACCCCTTCTTTCAGAAAGGGTCTATAGAAGCACCCTTTCTTTTAGAAATGGTCTATAGAAGCACCCTTTCTTTCAGAAAGGATCAATAAGAAGCACCCTTTCTTTCAGAAAGGATCAATAGAAGCACCCTTTCTTTCAGAAAGGATCTATAGAAGCACCCTTTCTTTTAGAAAGGGTCTATAGAAGCACCCCTTCTTTCAGAAAGGGCTATAGAAGCACCCCTTCTTTTCAGAAAGGGTCTATAGAAGCACCCCTTCTTTCAGAAAGGGTCTATAGAAGCACCCTTTCTTTTAGAAAGGGTCTATAGAAGCACCCCTTCTTTCAGAAAGGGTCTATAGAAGCACCCTTTCTTTTAGAAAGGTCTATAGAAGCACCCCTTGTTTCAGAAAGGGTCTATAGAAGCACCCCTTCTTTCAGAAGGGTCTATAGAAGCACCCCTTCTTTCAGAAAGGGTCTATAGAAGCACCCTTTCTTTTAGAAAGGGTCTATAGAAGCACCCTTCTTTCAGAAAGGGTCTTTAGGAGCACCCTTTCTTTCAGAAAGGGTCTATAGAAGCACCCTTTCTTTCAAACAGGGTCTATAGAGGCACCCTTTCTTTAAGAAAGGGTCTATAGAAGCACCCCCTTCTTAAAGAAAGGGTCTATTGAACACCCTTCTTTCAGAAAGGGTCTATAGAAGCACCCTTTCTTTCAGAAAGGATCTGTAGAAGAACCCTTCTTTCAGAAAGGGTCTATAGAAGCACTCCTTCTTTCAGAAGGGGTCTATAGAAGCACCTCTTCTTTCAGAAATAGTCTATAGAAGCACCCTTCTTTCAGAAAAAGTTCTATAGACGCACACCTTCTTTCAGAAAGGGTCTATAGAAGCACTCCTTCTTTCAGAAGGGGTCTATAGAAGCCCTCTTCTTTCAGAAATAGTCTATAGAAGCACCCCTTCTTTCAGAAAAAGTTCTATAGTCGCACACCTTCTTTCAGAAAGTGTTCTATAGAAGCACCCTTTCTTTCAGAAAGGGTCTATAGAAGCACCCTTTCTTTCAGAAAGGGTCTATAGAAGCACCCCTCTTTCAAAAAGGGTCGATAGAAGCACCCATTCTTTCAGAAAGGGTTCTTTAGATGCACCTCTTCTTTCAGAAAGGGTCTATAGAAGCAACCTTACCTTCAGAAAGCGTCTATAGGGGCAACCTGTCCTTCAGAAAGTGTCTATAGAAGCACCCTTCTTTCAGAAAGGGTCTATAGAAGCACCCCTTCTTTCAGAAAGGGTCTATAGAAGCACCCTTTCTTTCAGAAAGGGTCTATAGAAGCACCCCTTCTTTCAGAAAGGGTCTATAGAAGCACCCCTTCTTTCAGAAAGGGTCTATAGGAGCCACCCCTTCATTTCAGAAAGGCCTATAGAAGCACCCCTTCTTTCAGAAAGGTCTATAGATGCACCCCTTCTTTCAAAAAGGGTCTATAGAGGCACCCCTTCTTTCAGAAAGGGTCTATAGAAGCACCCCTTCTTTCAGAAAGGGTCTATAGAAGCAACCCTTCTTCAGAACGGATCTATAGAAGCACCCCTTCTTTCAGAAAGGGTTCTGTAAAGCACCCTTTCTTTCAGAAAGGGTCTATGGAAGCACCCTTTATTTCAGAAAGGAAGTATAGAAGCACCCTTTATTTCAGAAAGGAAGTATAGAAGCACCCTTTTCTTTGTAAAATGTCTAGAGGAGCACATAGAAAGAGACTATAGAAGCACCCTTCCCTTTAGAAAGGGTCTATAGGAACACCCTTTCTTTTAGAAAGGGACTATAGAAGCACTTTTTTCCTTTAGAAAGGAAGCTGAAGAAATCCATACAAAAAGATTTGAACAGGGATTCGATCCTTTTTTATTCCTTCCTTTCTCTTATCGTAATTTGTAGTTAAAACATACCCCACCACAGTGTGAAACCCGAATAGTCTTAGGGCCATTATTATATGTGTTCTTTTACTATCTGATGGATTTGAAAACGCAAAGTAAACCAATTTGAGGCATTAAACATATAATTTTTACATTGAAAGTTAATGCCAAGAAGCTCCTCCTTGACATGTCAATCATCACTTTTAACTTTAAGTTGAGCGGAACGCTCTAAATCTGTTCGGTAAATCCAAAATATAACAAAAGAAGAGTTGTAATAATGGGGGTTAATGTGTTGAATTTCACAGTCAATTTATTAGTGTGACCCCAATGACAAACTACAGATTCGGAATAAACAATATTCCCCACATATTCTTATCAACAACAATAATCTTTATGAAATATTAGGAGGCACAGGTTAATTTTTGGTGGAAGGCAACAACTTGTTGCAATTCAAGTCAAGAAACAACCCCTAAAACGAAAGCAATGGTAGAAGGGATGGAAATGGCACCAGGAAGGAAGCAACACGTTCAACACGAGTGAAGACATGAATAAAATTAATTTATTAAATTATCCTGGCAATGTAATTGTTTGACAAAGGTAGTTACCATGCTTTGTGGTGGTTGTGGCGTCGATTTTGGCTACTAAGACGGAGTGAAGGAACTAAACACACGATCAACACGAGGGGAAACGTGAATAATTTTTATTTTAAATGATCCTTGCAATGACTGCTAACTACCCTTGGTTTGACTTGTGGAAGTGACTGTGAAAACGGAGGCATTTTGTTCCGAGGGAAAACGTGCCTCAATAAAGTCAATTAGGATTAATAAATGGATATTAAATGACTTGTTACATAAATATTTGGGGTAGCTAAGGGATTAAAGTGATAAACGGTAGCATTAGTGACAATAAGGACATTTTGTTGAATGACCAAGGACATTCTGTTTTGGCTAAACTTGTTGAAGAAATTCCAGCAATCTCACGTTTTCAGGTTTTCGTTGCTATACAACAAGTGTGGTACATAAATTCCCCGACATTTTCTTGTGAATCCCTTTAGACTTTTGTTGGATAATGTTCTTTCAATTTTGAAATGCAATTTCTTTTGTTTCCAATACGTTTGGCCAATTATTACCCTGCTAAATTTATCACCTAGTTGCTTTGTTTTAGTTTTAATTTAAAACATATTTAGTTCTGTTTTACATCAAAAAATCCAATTCTAAACGATGTTTGCCAATAGCGGCAAGTGTGTGGGAATGTTCGATGTGAGATGATTGGATTTTTGGCTTTCATTCATAAAGTCAGGCACACATGTTTCACAGGTTGTTGGGAAATTCAAAGATTGTGGCTGAAGGTGTACAGAGGGAAATTCTCTATGAAGAAACACTGTCACACTGGGAAAACACACGAACACATAACGCTAAAAGAAAACCATTTTTTAAAAATCCTAAATGCTCCTTGAAAAAATTTTCTTTAAAAATCCAGAATGGTCGTTGAAAAATATTAAAAAAAAAACATTGGGTAAACATCTTAAAAATTCTTTGAAAAAATATTCCTTAAAAATTCACAATGGTCTTTAAAAAATATTCTTTAAAACATCCACAATGGTCCTTGAAAAGTATTCTCTAAAAAATCCAGAATGACTGTTGAAAAATTATTCTTTAAAAAACCATGATGATCCTTGAAAAAATCTACGATGGTCCTTGAAAAATATTCACCAAAAAACCATGATGATCCTTGAAAAAATCCACGATGGTCCTTGAAAAAATATTCATCAAGAAAACCATGATGATCCTTGAAAAATCAACGATGGTCCTTGAAAACTTTTCTTTAAAAAATCCATGATGATCCTTAAAAAATATTCCTTGAAAACTCCATGATGATCATTAAAAATATTCTTTAAAAAATCCATTATGATCCTTGAAAAAAATTCACCATGAAGAAATAAAAACTTCACGATGGTCCTTGAAAAAATATTCTTTGAATAATCCACCATGAAGAAATAAAAATACCACGACGGATCTTTAATTTTTTTTTAAATCAACTATTTTAAAAACTCCACGATGATTGTTTAAAAATATTATTTGAAAAATCCACAAGGGCATTTGTGTAAATCCACATTTTGTGTAAATCCACATTAAAAAATATTTTTGTAAGAAAATGTGGAATTAAAAAATATTTTTCACAAAAAAAAAAATCACAGACGTCGTTTTTTTTAATTTATAAAACGTCGCTAAAAATAAAAAGTGGACATTTTGAAAAATATTTTAGACAAAACTTTTATTTATTAAAATGTATTTCCCACCCAGTTGGTATTTTGCGAAGAAATAATTTTCCCGAAACTTGGAGTTTTTAAAAAATATTTCCACAAAGCGTGAATTTTTTAAAGAATATTTTTGCAAGGACCATCGTGGAATTTTTTTAAAGAATATTTTTTTCAATACATTGTGGGTTTTTAATTGTTCATAGTGGATTTTTAAAGAATAATTTTCAAGGACCATCGTTGAATAAAGAATTTTTTTTTTTCAAGTGTCAAGAATCGTGGATTTTTTAACAATATTTTTCAATATTTGATTTTTTACAGAATATTTTTCAAGGACTACCGTGGAGTTTTCTTTATCTTTGGTGAATTTTTCAAAGAATATTTTTTCAAGGACCATGGTGAAGTTTTTATTACTTCATTGTGAATTTAACAAAGAATATGTTTTCAAGGACCATTTTGGATTTTTTAAAAAATATTTTTTTGTAGAGTTTTTATTTTTTAATGGTGAATTTTTCAAAGAATATTTTTTTCAAGGACCATTGAGGAGTTTTTAGTTGTTCATGGTGAATTTTTTAAAGAATATTTTTTCAAGGATCATCGTGGATTTTTAAAGAATAATTCTTGCAAGGACCACTGCACTTAAAGAAATTTTTGTCATGGACTATTGTGGAGTTTTTATTTTTTCATGGTGGATTTTTTAAAGAATATTTTTTCAAGGACCATTGAGGAGTTTTTAGTTTTTAAAGAATATTTTTTCAAGGATCATCGTGGATTTTTTAAAGAATAGTTTTTCAATGACCACCGTGTTTTTTTAAAAAAGACTTTTTCAAGGACCACCCTGGCTTTTTTAAAGAATATTTTTTAAGGATCATCGTTGATTTTTTACAGAATATTTATTAGGACCGTCGACGATCCATCGTTGAGTTTTTATTTCTTCATGGCGAATTTTTCGCCATGGTGGATTTTTTAAGATTATTTTTTCATAGTGGATTTTTAAAGAATATTTTTCAATTACCATCCTGGATTGTTTAAAGAATATTTTTCAAGGAACATCGTGGATTTTTTCAAGAATATTTTTTCAAAGACCATCACAGATTTTTTTATAGAATATTTGTTCGAGGATCATCATGGATTTTAAAAATTTTTTTTTAAGAATCATCATAGATTTGTAAAGAATATTTTTTCAAGAACAATGGTGGAGTTTTTTTCTTCATGGTGAATTTTTCAAAGAATATATTTTTAAGGATCATCGTGAATTTTTTGGAGAATAGTAATTTTCGAGGACCAACTACCCACAGAACTTGAATTTTTAATAATTTTTAGCGTTTTTTTAGCCCTTTCCTTTTGAACACCTTCAGCCACAATCAATGAACTTCCAAAATTTTTTGTGAAACAGAGTAAGCCGCACTCTGTGAATGAAAAAAACCGATTGCAAAAAATAGACTAATTAATGTACAGGCAACAAAATCTCTCATTTTCTGTTCCTAACAGATGTCGCACAAAGCTATGTTGGGGCTAGTCATCTGACTCACAGCTAACTGGGGTTAGTGAAATGACTCGTAAATTTCAGTATGAATGAGTGAACAAAAATCCAAAAATTGCATTTGAAGGAGAAATAGTTCGATGACAGAGAAGTCACTCCACAGCCGATATGTCTGATGAGGCGCTACCAGCGGGAAAGCGGTCACACCCATTCGCCATTCCTTTTTCACTTGCAAAAAAACATCGGTCTTTAAGTTCGACTCCAACGAGAAATTATTTTAAATTAAGATTCAAAATGATCCTGTTGCATCCAAACAACAAAGACCTCAAAACGTGAGATTGTTGGGAGTTTTGCAACAGGTTTAGCCAAATGGAATGTCCATGTCCTTCAAACATATATACTATTGTCACCAATGCTACCGTTGACTACGTTTCTTTAGCTATTCCAAATATTTATGTCACAAGTGATTTAATCCCCTAATTGACTTTATTAGGGCACGTTTTCCCCTCTAAACAAAATGCTTCCGTTTTCACAGCCACTTCCACAAGTCAAAGCCGAGGGTAGTTAGCACTCATTGTCAGGATTATTTAAAAAAAAAAAAAAAAAAAAAACAAAATGTTCTCGTTTCCCCTCATGTTGGTCGCGTGTTTAGTTCCTTCCTTCCGTCTTAGTAGCCAAAATCGAAGCCACAACCACCACAAAGCATGGTAACTACCCTTGTTAACCAATGCCAGGATAATTTAATAAATTAATTTTATTCATGTCTTCACTCGTGTTGAACGTGTTGCTTCCTTCCTGGTGCCATTTCCATCCCTTCTACCATGCTTCCGTTTTAGGGGTTGTTTTTTGACTTGCATTGCAACAAGTGTTGGCTTCCCCAAAAAATTAACCTGTGCTTCATAATATTTCATAAAGATTATTATTGTTGTTTATTTCCGGATCTGTAGTTTGTCATTGGGGTCACATATTAAATTGACTGTGAAATTTAACACATTAAGTATTTTTCGGGTTTTACATTGTTGTAGTTCAGGGTTTAAATTCCAGTTAGAAAGCAGAAGCAAAGGAAAAAAATTAAAAATCATTGAAAACATCCATACAAAAAGTTGTTGATTTAATTTTTATTATTTCAAAAGATACATCTCATGGGATTTTCCAATATGTTTGTGAAGTGGATAAAATCTTACCTATCAGGGAGAGTTCAAATGGTTAAATTTGGAAATGCTGTTTCCCACAAAATTTCTGTACAATCCGGAGTTCCCCAGGGAAGCCATCTAGGGCCTGTCTTATTCACGTTATTCATAAACGATTTACCAAGTGTTATAAATTACTCAAATATTTTAATGTATGCAGAAGATGTCAAAATTTATTATTCGTTTAATAATTCTACAAGCCAAATTTTCCTACAATCTGACTTAAACAGATTTTATGAATGGTGTCAAACTAATTTATTAGAATTAAACTTACTGAAATGCAAACATACGTCATACTATAGGCTAAAAAAGATAAAAACAACTTATTACCTACATGATCGTAAAGTTCAATACGTAGAGTCTTTTAACGATTTGGGAATACATCTAGATCACCGATTGGATTTTAGAGAGCATATCTCTTTAATTACTAACAAAGCTTATAAAACGTTGGGATTTATTAAGCGATATAGCAAGGAATTCGCCGACCCTTTAGTAACAAAGCAATTATATATCGTTTGTACGTTGTACTTTAGAGTATGGATCGATTATATGGGACCCACCCTATATCATTCATTCAAATGCAATTGAATCAGTACAGAAGCAATTCCTTCTATTTTGCCTCAAAGGTCAAGGTTGGACTCCACAATCTCTACCTTCCTACGAAGATAGACGGAGCATAATTAAATTACCTACACTAAAGAGTCGTCGTGTTATGCTGAATGTAACATTCCTTTTAAATATTCTACAAGGAAAGATAATTTCGGATTTTATAAATTTTTTTTATAAAAAATTCAATCCAATCTTGTATAACAATATTTTTTTTTAAATCCATGTTTTTAAACAAACTTTTTTAAAAAATCCTCGTTTTGTGGAAAAGTATTTCTAAAAAATCCACGTTTTGTGTGAATTTAAAAAATACACATAACATAAACATATTTTAAAAAATCCCCGTTTTGTGTGAATTTAAAAAATACACATAACATAAACATATTTTAAAAAATCCCCGTTTTGTGGAAGAATGTTTTTAAAAAATCCAGGTTTTGTGGGAAAATATTTTAAAAAACCGTCGTTGGGTGGAAAAATATTGTTAAAAATCCACGTTTTGAGAAAAAACATTTTTTTAAAAAATCCACGTTTTGAAAAAAAAACATTTTTTTTAAAAAAATCCACGTTTTAAAAAATATATTTTTCGTTTTGTTTTGTTGAAAAAATATTTTTAAAAAATCCACGTTTTGTGTAAAAATATTTTTAAAAAATCCAAGTTTTGTGGACAAATATTTTTAAAAAGTCCAAGTTTCATGGAAAAATATTTTTAAAAAATCCACGTTTTGTGATTTTTTTAAAATCCAAGCTTTTTTAAAAAATATTTTTTAGAAGAATCCACGATTTGTAGAAAAATATTTAAAAAATCCAAGTTAAAAAAAAATATTTCTAAAAGAACCCACGATTTGTAAAAAATTATGTTTCAAAAAATCCGCGTTTTGTGAAAAATAATTTTTTAAAAAATCCACGTTTTTTTGGAAAAATTTTGTATCCCTTTTAATAGTATCAATTCTTACAGGACAGGATATCATTTACTCCCAGTTTTGTGGGAAAATATTTGAAAAAATTCTCGTTTTGTGGGCAAATATTTTTAAAACATCCACGTTTTGAGAAAACATATTTTAAAAAATCCACGTTTTGAGAAAACACATTTTAAAAAATCCACGCTTTGAGAAAACATATTATAAAAAAATCCACGTTTTGAGAAAACATATTTTAAAAAATCCACGTTTTGAGAAAACATATTTTTTTAAAAAATCCACGTTTTGAAAAATATATTTTTTTAAAAAATTCTCGTTTTGTTTTGTTGAAAAATATTTTTTAAAAAATTTACGTTTTGAAAAATATATTTTTTTAAAAAATTCTCGTTTTGTTTTGTTGAAAAATATTTTTTAAAAATCCACGTTTTGAAAAATATATTTTTTTAAAAAATTCTCGTTTCGTTTTGTTGAAAAATATTTTTTAAAAAATCCACGTTTTGAAAAATATATTTTTTTAAAAAATTCTCGTTTTGTTTTGTTGAAAAATATTTTTTAAAAATCCACGTTTTGAAAAATATATTTTTTTAAAAAATTCTCGTTTCGTTTTGTTGAAAAATATTTTTTAAAAAATCCACGTTTTGAAAAATATATTTTTTAAAAAAGACACCTTTTGAAAAATATATTTTTTTAAAAAATTCTCGTTTTGTTTTGTTGAAAATTTTTTTTTAAAAAATCAACGTTTTGAAAAATATATTTTTTTAAAAAATCCTCGTTTTGTTTTGTGGAAAAGTATTTTTAAAAAATCCTCGTTTTGTGGAAAAGTATTTTTAAAAAATCCTCGTTTTGTGGAAAAGTATTTTTAAAAAATCCACGTTTTGAAAAATATATATTTTTAGAAAATCCTCGATTTGTTTTGTTGAAATTTTTTTAAAAAATCCTCGTTTTGTGGAAAAGTATTTTTAAAAAATCCACGTTTTGTGTGAAAATATTTAAAAAAATCGTCATTTTCTGAAAAAATATTTTAAAAAATCCTCGTTTTGTGAAAATATAAATATAAATATTTTTTAAAAAATCCAAGTTTTGTTTTGTTGAAAAGTATTTTTAAAAAAATTCACGTTTTGTTTTGTTGAAAAATATTTATAAAAAAATCCACGTTTTGAAAAATATATTTTTTTAAAAAGCCAGATTTTGTTTTGTTGAAAAATATTTTTAAAAAATCCACGTTTTGTTTTGTTGAAAAATATTTTTAAAAAATCCAAGTTTTTCTTTGTTAAAAAATATTTTTAAAAAATCCACGTTTTGTTTTGTTAAAAAATATTTTTAAAAAAATTCACGTTTTGTTTTGTTGAAAAATATTTTTAAAAAATCCACGTTTTGTTGAAAAATATTTTTAAAAAATTCAAGTTTTGTTTTGTTGAAAAATATTTTTAAAAAATTCACGTTTTGTTTTATTGAAAAATATTATATATATATATATATATATATATATATATATATATATATATATATATATATTAATATTTTTAAAAAATTCACGTTTTGTTTTATTGAAAAATATTTTATTATATATATATCTATATATATAAAATTGAAATTTGTTTGTACGTTTGTTTGTTTGTTCCTTATAGACTCGAAAACCGCTAAACAGATCTTACTGAAATTTTTAGGGTACATTGCTACATGGCCTGTAATGAAAATAGGCTATATAATTTTTTGAAATTTCGCGAGATATAGCATCAAAACCGGAGGTACCTCCAAAAAAATTAGATTTTGTATGCAAATATCTTTAGAACTATTACAGATACAATCTCCAAATGTTGCATGTGTGACGGAATTTGACGTAGAAATAAATTTACCAAATTATATTCAAATCGGTTCAGATTTGGATATAGCTCCCACACACATATATTTTCGTCCGATTTCCTTATTTTATGTACCAAACACGATATGTATGTCCAATTTCGCTGAAATTTTGAATATCTGACGGAATTTGTTCTAGAAATAAATGTGCCAAATTATATCGAGATTGGTTCAGATTTGGATATAGCTTCCATATACATACATTTTCGGCCGATTTCCTTATTTTATGCACCAAACACGCTATATATGTCCAATTCCGCTGAAATTTAGAATGTGTGATGAATATTGGCTTAGAAATATATGTGCCAATTTATATCGAAATCGGTTCAGATTTGGATATAGCTCCTATATATATTTTCGGCCGATTTTCCACATTTGATGCACCAAACACGCTATATATGTCCAATTTCGCTGAAATTTGGAGGGTCTGACGGAATTTGTTCTAGAAATAAATGTGCCAAATTATATCGAGATTGGTTCAGATTTGGATATAGCTCCCATACAGATATATTTTCGGCCGACTTCCTTATTTTATGCACCAAACAAGATATGTATGTCCAATTTCCCTGAAATTTTGAATATCTGACGGAATTTGTTCTAGAAATAAATGTGCCAAATGATATCGAGATTGGTTCAGATTTGGATATAGCTCCCATATACATATATTTTCGGCCGATTTCCTTAATTTATGCACCAAATACGCTATATATGTCCAAATCCGCTGAAATTTAGAATGTGTGATGGATATTGGCCTAGAAGTATATGTGCCAATTTATATCGAAATCGGTTCAGATTTGGATATAGCTCCTATATATATTTTCGGCCGATTTTCCACATTTGATGTACCAAACACGCTATATATGTCCAATTTCGCTGAAATTTGGAGGGTCTGACGGAATTTGTTCTAGAAATAAATGTGCTAAATTATATCGAGATCGGTTTGGATTTAAATATAGCTCCCACATATATAGTCGGCCGATTTTCCGCATTTGATGCACCAAACACGTCATAAATATCCAATCTCGCTGAAATTTGGAATGAGTAACGAAATTTGGCCTAGACATAAATGTGCCGAATTCTATCGAAATCGGTTCAGATTTGGATATAGCTCCTGTATATATTTTCGGCCGATTTCCTGTTTTTTATGCACCAAACTCGCTATATATGTCCGATTTCGCTGAAATTTGGAATGCGTGACGGGATTTGGTCTAGAATTAAATGTGCTAAATTATATCGAGGTCGGTTTAGATTTGAATATATTTATTTATTATGCGATTTCATGTTTTTGTTACGTATGTTCAATTTCAATGAAATTTTGAAGACATAGCAGTCAGTAGAAGTCATCATTATTTACACAAGTACTTATAGTTGGGAAGGAATTGACGGAATTGGTTCAGATTTGGATATAGCTCCAATATATATTTTCGGCCGATTTTCCACATTTGATGCACCAAACACGCTATATATGTCCAATTTCGCTGAAATTTGGAGGGTCTGACGGAATTTGTTCTAGAAATAAATGTGCTAAATTATATCGAGATCGGTTTAGATTTGAATATAGCTCCCACATATATAGTCGGCCGATTTTCCGCATTTGATGCACCAAACACGCTATATATGTCCAAATTCGCTGAAATTTAGAGGGTCTGACGGAATTTGTTCTAGAAATAAATGTGCCAAATTATATCGAGATCGGTTCAGATTTAAATATAGCTCCCATATATATTTTCGGCCGATTTCCTGTATTTTATGCACCAAGCACGCTATATATGTCCAATTTCGCTGAAATTTGGAATGTGTTACAGAACTTGGTCTAGAAGTAAATGTGCCAAATTCTATCGAAATCGGTTCAGATTTGGATATAGCTCCTGTATATATTTTCGGCCGATTTCCTGTTTTTTATGCACCAAACTCGCTATATATGTCCGATTTCGCTGAAATTTGGAATGCGTAACGGGAATTGGTCTAGAAATAGATGTGCTAAATTATATCGAGGTCGGTTTAGATTTGAATATATTTATTTATTATGCGATTTCATGTTTTTGTTACGTATCACAGAGGGGAAACATAGGCCCAAAGTTGCTCAAAACTCAAAAAATGAAAATCGTTTTTTATGAAAAAAATATTGATAAACGGCAACCAGACTCTTTTCTACATTTGCTATAACCATCCTCGACTTTGTAAGATTA
The DNA here is from genome assembly GCF_047663935.1 of Musca autumnalis. NCBI lineage: Eukaryota > Metazoa > Arthropoda > Insecta > Diptera > Muscidae > Musca > Musca autumnalis. Next base: position 234,005,632 of record NW_027411977.1, read on the forward strand.
ACCAATCCAATGCAGCTGTCGATTGAACTCAGCCATACTGAAAACAAAAAGTTAATTTTCGAAAACTAAGAAATTAGGTGAACATTAAAATTACATTATTTTCGCGAAAATTTATATTTTACAAGATTTATTGTTTTTGTACAGTCTCCGAACAAGATTAGCATTTAAAATTTTCAGATTGATTTTACATCTTTGCTCTTTAATAATGGTGATACATATCCTCTGTATGAAAATTTTTTATGATAATTTTTGAGATTACTATAATTTCAATAGTGAAAAAGTCTATTTCCCCGTCGTTTCCCGACCATAGTTTCTTCTAATGTTTTATGCGCTTGAGTCTCAAATAACAGATTCAATCATAAAAAATTGCGCATATTTGCGCCATTCCGAAAAAATCTAATTTTTCTCAACTAAAATATGAAATATTTTTATATGGAATTGCAAGGTTTACTCACACTAAATTTTGCTCCGCCTTATAACAGGGGCTCTTATTTATCAGACTAAACCAACACATATCAAATATGTTTGCATTATTCAGAAACATTCACGGCTTTTCTCATGTGAATTGAGAAAAATTTAATTTAAGTAAGTTTCAAAAAATAAAATTTGGAATGAAATATATGTGTATGGGACTATATACATCTGTACCGATTTGTTTGAAAATTCGCTCAATGTTTTTTTAGACTAGTTCAGGTTGCATGTGTAAAATTTCAGTGATTTTGGTGCATTTTTATCTCATATCAGATGCGAATATATATGGAAGCTGCATCCAAATCTGGGCCGATTTTCATTATTTTCTATAGGATTAATCCTTGTACAGAAGATATGCTTTGTGCAAAATTTTATATCAATCCGACTATAAATGAGCTTTCTAGGGCTTTTGATCAACTTTTAGCACTAATTTCCCCTCTGTGCGTATGTTCAATTTCAATGAAATTTTGAAGACATAGCAGTCAGTAGAAGTCATCATTATTTACACAAGTACTTATAGTTGGGAAGGAATTGACCAAGGCTACAGCTATTAAGTATTATATCTTTGAGAGACTTCTTAAGATTTATGTTTTATTATGATATATCTAAACCATTAGGAATACTTATAGGCGGAAAGGGTTTCGGAGGAGTGTTACCTCCTGAAACATACAAAAAACCATAGTAGCTCCATAACAACCCTGTATAGGTATATAACGCCTTCATATCTCCTATATTTATTCGTTAAAATATTAAAAACGTTAATATAATTATGGCATTCCATTATATTTTATCGTAGTCGGGGCAGCAAAGCGCACCGGGTTCAGCTAGTATATATATATATATATATATATATATATATATATATATATATATATATATATATATATATATATATATATATATTTTTTTTTTTTTTTTTTTTTTAAAACTCCACGCATTGTGGAAAAATATTTTTAAAAAATCCACGTTTTGTGGAAAAATATTTTTAAAAAGACCACGTTTTGTGAATTTTTTTTAAAAAATCAAAGTTTTTTAAAAAAATATTTTTAAGAAGAATCCACGATTTGTGGAATAATACTTTAAAAAAATACAAGTTTTAAAAAAAAAATCTAAAAGAATCCACGATTTGTGGACAAATATTTTGAAAAAAACCGCGTCTTGTGAAAAATAATTTTTTAAAAAATCCACTTTTTTGGAAAAAATACTGTATCTCTTTTAATAATATCAATTCTTACACGACAGGATATCATTTACACCCAGTCATGAATTAATTTCTAAAAATGGGTTTAAAAATTATCTTGAATTGTTGTGGGAGCGGAAATTCGAATAGCTAAATGGACACGTAGACGTTCGACGTCCAAGTGATTTTATCTAAGGACAAAATCAATTTAATTTAAATGATGTCCTTTTATATACTGTCCTTTTCCATTGATTTCTTTGCGGGAATTTGAATTTCCAGGAAATACACTCTTTAATTTTATCAAGATTTTTTTTTGTTTTTTTTTTTCAATAGCAAAGGATACCACCAACAATAAACAGGACGTTATATTTGTACTTCTTTCAAAATTGATTTGTTGTATTCCACTTCCCAATTAGTATTCCTGCCAGGTTCTTTTGGGAATTTCTTCGACCGCAGTGTTTATCCAATGAAAATCGTTGGAGGTCAATTTTAGTTTTCTCACAGTCACCGTCTCATTCTCTGGCTGGCGACATTTTATTTGTTCAAGTCACGTACAATATCCGCCTTCATCCGTTGATTGTAACTCTATTAACCAAAAATCCCTGGGGTATTAACCACTGACTTGACTTACCGCAACAACATAAAAATCAAATGACCCAAAAGGCAAAGAATTCATAACATGTTGGTCACCAAAAGTCTACACAGAGAGCCAGCGTACACCTCTGGTGTTGGCCATAAAGACACAATTTTGACAAAAATACCACGTACGAATCATTAAAACTAACAAAAGCCTTACCAAAAAATTCCAAATTAAATCTCGTTTGAATCCTGCAATTGAATTTGAACATGTGTTTGATTTGATGTCATGTTCATTACTTGTGTGTGTGTGTGTGTGTTTTCCCCACAAACACCGGTTTCAATGCAGAGTGTAAGAAAATATTTAGACGTATTTTCCTTTTTGGAACACCTTCCCTGATCAATGAATGAATTTCCAAAAAATATGTGAAACATGTGTTGCTGCCTCTGTGAATGAAAATCAAAAATCCCAATTATCTCTGAGGGAACTTTCCCACACACTTGCTGCTGTTGTCAAACATGGTGTAGAATTGGAATTTTTCAAGTTAAACGAAATCAAAAAATATGTTTTAAATTAAAACTAAAACAAAGCCTAGTGTAGGTGAGATGTCAATTAGGGTAATAATTACCAGACGTGTGGAAAACAAAAGAAATTGCAATAAGGAAGAGATGTGGCTCATGGAATCTGTATGCCATCCTTCCAAAATGGCGGGAAGTTGCCGAAAACGCATACTTTCGGTACATTCGCATTGAGGTAGATCTACGTGAGAATTTTTAGATTTGGTAATATTTGTGAAAAATATGTACTTGATATATTTACCTTGTCCTTCTTGGGCTACTACTAAGCTACTGTTCAGCGCTTATTGACTTCGCTACTCCAGTAATATTTATTTATTTTAACAAACATGTTCTTCTTCACTAGTCTTTGTTAAAAGTAGATATTTACTTTTAACACTAGTTTATATTTAAAAAATAAAACACGTTCTTGTCCTTTCCCTGCCAAAATATTTATTCCACATTTAATGGTTCCATAATCCTTAAACTGTAATTATTAAATCACGTTTCCCCTTCATGAAAATGTGCTTCCGTTCTCAAATGAAAGAGCTAATGCCAAAAGGACGAGACGCTCTTTGCCAGGATAAACTAAAAAATTAAATTATTATTAATATTATTCGCTCGTGTTCAGTTACCAGATCCGTGTGTCACTTACATTCCCTGCTTCAGTTTCAGGAGTTGCTTGTTGCGTTGCATTGCAACAAGTGTTAGCTTCCCCACAAAGTTACGAACAATATCAATATCATTTTTTGATTTTTGTTGTACTTACCTATAGTAGGTCTGTAATGAATGTGCCAAGGAAGAAAATTCGTATTTGCTGATGGGTGGGGAAAAATATATTGGATGTACAATTCGCCGACATAGCCACGAAATGATTTTTAGATATTTTTTGTATAAATATCAAATTTTGTCCATTGGAGCAGGTTTTTTATACATACTACGAATCAGTTCTATTATACTAAGCATATGCTATCATATAGGATTAAAAAAATATTTCTTCACAAACCATGGAATTTTGTTTTTACAAAACGTGGCTTTTCAAAGAATATTTTTTCACAAAACATGGATTTGTCTAAAAATATTTTTTACAAAACGTGGATTTGTTAAAAAATATTTTTTTTTGTAAGACGTGGATTTTTTAATTTTTATATCCTATACCACAATGTACACGCAGAAAAATTTATGTTAGAAATATGTTTGGATCCAAACAAATATATGTTTGGGACCGGTTGCAAACAAATTAATGTTTGGATCCAAACATAATATGTTTGGGTCCAAACAAATATATGTTTGCAACATTTTGTAACATATCTCAATTTGATATGTTTGGGTACCAACATATTTTTTATGTTAGAACATTTTTTTCATGGGTGGAGAGAGGATGTTTATCAACGAGAGTAATAACAGTGCTCTCGCGGCTGTGGATTGCTGTTTTATAATGAAGAGTTGTGTGTATTGTATAATAGAAGACGTAGAAGCGAAGAAGGGTGCTTTGGTGGCGTGTATGCGACAAATCGTGTGTTTCTTGTTTTGTTGTTGTTAACCAACTTAGGAGGAGAAGAAGAAATGATATCTATATATATAAAAGAGCTTAGTGATGAGTGAGTGAGTGAGTGACTGAGTGACTGACAGATCATCGCCCAGACGAAACGGCTGAAGCTAGAATCTTGAAATTTTGAGTGTGGGTTGCTGTTGGTGTGCAGGGGTGAGATAAGGCTGGGTTTTTGGAAATTCGAACTGGAAGGGTACGAAAAGTACTAAAAGGTACTAAATATGGTACCCTTTGTATTAGGCAAACGGGAAGAGCTAGAATTCTGAAATTTGGAATGTGGGTAACTGATGGAGAGTTAGAAACATGCACCAAAAGGTTTTGGGAAATTCGACCTCTAAGTGTACGAAAAGTACTAAATTTAGTACCAATTGTATATTTTGAACGGATTTAGCTAGAAACGTGGAATTTGGTATGGAAATGAAGGTTGGGAAGTGGTGTTTATAAAAGGAAATGGTTTGTGAAATTAGTACTCATGTGTACGAATAGTACTAAATGGTACTAAATTTAGTACAATTTGGATTTAGGTGAAAGGATAGAGCTGGAATGCTGAAATTTGGAATTAGGATTACTGACAGAGTGTAGGATTGAGATATTGGGGTAGTTTTGGAAATTCGTACTTATGTGTACGAAAAGTACTAAATGGTACTAAATTTAGTACAACTTGGATTTGGGTGAACGGATAGAACTAGAAACCTGAAATTTGGAATTAAGATTACTGACGGAGTGTAGGATTGCGATATGGGGGCAGTTTTCGAAATTCGTACTTATGTGTACGACAATTTCTAAATTGTACTAAATTTTGTACAGCTTGGATTTGGGTGAACGAATAGAGCTGGAAACTTAAAATTTGGAATTATGATAGCTGTTGAAGTATACAATTGATATATGGGATATTATTAGTACTTATGTTTACGAAAAGTATTAAATGGCACTAAATTTTGTACAATTTGGATTTGGGTGAACGGATAGAGCTTGAACCCGGCAATTTCGTACTTATAGGTACGGAAAGTATTAAATGGTGCTAAATTTGGTACAATTTGATTTTTGGTGAAAGGATAAAGCTGGAATCCTGAAATTTGGAATTAAGATTATCTTTGGAGTGTAGGATTGAGGTAATTTTGGAAATTCGTACTTATGGGTACGGAAAGTACTAAATGATACTAAATTTGGTACTAATAGAAATGAAATCCTGCAATTTGGGATTAAGATTACTCTTGGACTGTAGGATTGAAGAAGATTTGGAAATTCGTACTTAGTTGGTACGAAAAGTACTAAATGGTATTGAATTTGGATTTGGGTGAACGGATAGAGCTGGAATCCTGAAATTTGGAATTAAGATTATCTGTGGGGTGTAAGATTGAGGTAATTTTGGAAATTCGTACTAATTGGTACGGAAAGTACTAAATGGTACTACAATTTGTACAATTTAAATTTAGGTGACCGGATAGAGCTGAAATGATGAAATTTGGAATTAAGATTACTATTGGAGTTTAGGTTTGATGGTAGTTTTGAAAAATCGTACTTATGGGTACGGAAAGTACTAAGTTTGGTACAATTTGGGTTTTGATCAACAGATAGAGCTGGAATCCTGAAATTTATAATAAAGATTACCTATGGAATGTAGGATTGAGGTAGTTTTGGAAATTCGTACTTATGGGTACGGAAAGTAGTGAATGGTACTAAATTTGGTACAATTTAGATTTGGGTGAACGGATAGAGCTGGAATCCTGATATTTGATATTAAGATTACTGTGAGTGTAGGTTTGAGGCGGTTTTGGAAATTCGTTCCTATTCTGCGAAAAGTACAAAAGTACTAAATGGTACTTAATGTGATATATTTTTAAGTTTGGTGAAAGGAGAGGGCTGGAATCCTGAAATTTGGAACTTAGATTACTGTAGGAGTGTAAGACTGAGATAGTTTTGAAAGTTCGTACTTATGGTTACTATAAGTACTAAATGGCTCTAAATTTTGTAGAATTTAGATTTAAGTGAACGGATAGAGGTGGAATCCTGAAATTCGGAATTACTGTTGCAGATAACTATCCATCTAAATTAAGATTACTGTTGGAGTGTAGGTTTCAGGTGATCTTGGAAATTCGTACTTTCATACGAAAAGTATTGATGGCATTAAAAATAGAGGAGGAATTCGAAAAGTATTGATGGTATTAAAATAGAGGAGGAATTCGGAAATTTGGTATTATAGCCGATATTGGTTTGTAGGGTTGAGATATGGATGTTGTTGTGGATATACGTACAATAAGTGTACGAAAATTACTATATGGCACAGAATTTGGTTCAAATTGTTATTATGTAAAGGGGTACAGCTGAAATTGTGAAATTCGGTATTAGTAGGATGTTTTGGAATTACGTACTTATGTATACGAAAAATACTAAATCGCGATTGGGATATTGTTTTGGATATAAGGAAATAATTCTTGAAATTTAGTGTAGTGTTGCATGAAAGGATATGGAATATGGATTTTAAGAATTGTACTGCATAGTGTACTATTGTTTTTATGTTAACACGAATTCGGTTTCTAAATAATGTACTGAAATCAAAAGGCAGTAAGTTCATTTGAAAAGGTAGAATTTAAAATGTAGCGCGCTGTTGAAGTGTAGGGGTCTTTTTTGAAATTCGAACAAAATGTGTACGAAAAGACTTAAATGAAATTAAATATAAATTCAAATAGATATAAGTACATCAACATTTTCAGTGTTCACCATATTAAATACTGTTTATTTGTATATTATTCCTTTTCCGCATACGAAGTAGCGGGCATTTTGCTAGTGAATTATATTTTTTTCTTTCTTCAGTGTTTTAGATGCCTTTGTAGAGTCAAGTCGGTAAAGTGAGTGAATAAATCAGTGTTTTGTGTTTTCTTAAAGAATTTGTGCTTTTTAGTAAATTAAATGCCCAATACATTTTATAATTGAATCGGAAAGTTGAATGGTATTATTTTATTGGACAAGGAAGAAATCGCATTTAATATTGGTAATTACATACATACTTATGTATATTTAAACTATTATTACATTACATAATCATTTGATTCTAGATGCCGATTCCCCGCTGATGATTTCAACTATGAGGACAATTTGTTTTATTTCACAACAAAGGAGAAGCGTTCAACTACGTTTCTATATATTTTTTCTTTTTAAAAGTGTGACTATTTACAAACTGTTTCAATCAGTTTTTCTTTTATTAAATTGTGTTATGTATTTCTTTGGAATTTTGTATGTACCTATGTGTTTGTTGTTCTTTTGCCTTCCAATAAACAACCTCAACATTTGTGTGTATACTATAGAGATAGCCAGTGAGTTCTTACTGAGAGCAAGTGAGCACACATTTTAAAGTGTTTTACATTGAATTTTACGCTCCCTTGCTCTTAGTAAGCGCTCACTGGTGCATGTGTTTGTTTTTTTTCTGTGCCTTTTGGGTTTGTATTTTTTTGCACCCAAACATATAATTGTTTCCACCCAAACATAAAATTGTTTGCACCCAAACATAAATATCTTTGCACCCAAACATAAATATCTTTGCACCCAAACATATATATGTTTGCACCCAAACATATATTTGTTTCCACCCAAACATATATTTGTTTGCAGACCCAAACATATATTATGTTTGGGACTGTTGCAAACATATATATGTTTGCTGCAAAATATGTTTGGGACATATGTTAGAGAGGCCGATTTTTTTGCGTGTAGAAAACGGTATTATAAGTTTGTTTTGGTATACCAATCTTCATATCTCGACGAGATGAAGCGATTTTGAGATGTGTGTCTGTCAGTCCGTCCATCCGTCTGTCCATTATAAATTGTTAATACGCTCCAGGCCGCAATTATGGACCGATCATCACGAAATGTTGTATGGAGGTCGGGTTCAGATCAGAATAGATCCCTATTCTTATTGGTGATGATCGTGAAATATTTAGAGGGTAAAATGGACCAAAAATATAATATTTATCCAATTTTCTAGCGGCTCTGTAGGTCCCAATAATAGTCCGATCAACGCGTAATTTTAAATAAGGTAAGAGTATATCACAAAGGAGAAGCTTGCAATTTGAGATACCGATCGGATTATATTTAGAGGGTTAAATGGACCAAAACTTTTGTGTGAAAATTTTTAATATACAGCTTATATTTTAATTCCTGGAAGTGACATTCCGGACAAGTGAGATATACTTGAAAGTGGAACGCTTGAACTTTCAATTGATGCCAATTATGTTGGTGTGCATGATCAGATAACAGAGTTACAGCCTAATATATTCTGTTATTTGTTTGTAGTGTAATAATAAACTCGCTAAAAGTAGCAATTATACATCAATAGTAACGAAATTTTGCACCGGGTAATAGTACAGGTCGAAAAAGATGCCTACAATTTTGAATGATGATCTGACATTCTTTATTTGGTGAAATGGACCATTACTTTTGTATGAAAACTATAAAAATGTTATTTTTGGTCGATATTTTAATTCCTTGAGGACATATATATTTCGCAAAGTAGCCTACATATGAAAAAAAAAACTACAGAACTTTCCTCTGATGTAAATTGCAATAAAGTGTTTGCTAGATAACGGACCTACTGCCTAATATATAATGGGTTCTGTGTAGAGAACCACATTTTTATCCCATGCTACATATTGTCTCTCCAAAAGTTTATGTAACACCATGAAATATTTGTCCTAGACCCCTTATTTGGTATGCCAAAATTCATATCTCGACGAGATAAAGCGATTTAGCGACATGTGTCCGTCCAATAAAAATTGTAAACAAGATTAAGGCCGCAATTATGGACCGATTGTAACAAATTTTGTAAATAGGTTGGGTTCGGGCCAGAATAGAAATGATTAGTTTTTGGTGATGATCGTGAAATGTTCAGGGGATGAAATGAACCAAAACAAAATCTTAACCAATTTTGTATCGGCTCTGTAGGTCAAAATAATAACCCGCAAAATTTTAAACAAAGTTTGAGTTTATGATGAAGAAGTAGCAAACAAACCAACGTAAAGATCAGATAATACTTAGCGGGTTAAATGGACTAAAACTTTTGTGTGGAATTGGTAAAAATTTCAATAAAGTAGCGGTTAAACAACGGAAGTTGTAGTACTACATAAGTGGGTTTCCTTAAATTTTAGTTTGTGTGAACTATATTTTCCTTTCCTGCTACAAAAATGTCTTTGTCATGCTAGATAACTTTTTGGTTTTGGTCATAAGTATTATACATTACATCTCTGATATTTGATAATTAAATTTTCACAATCAGTGAAAAGAAGTTCCGTGGAGAGCGATTGTCCAGGGATAGTGGTATAGGGTATCCCATGGTCGGCTCCGTCCGACTATAGACTTTTCTTACTTGTTTTCTTTTAAACAATTTTTTTACAAAACGTGGATTTTTCAAGAATATTTTTCACAAAACGTGGATTTGTTTAAGGATATTGTGCACAAAACGTGGATTTTTTAAAGAATATTTTTTTTGCAAAACGTGGATTTTTTAAAGAAAATTTTTTGCACAAAACGTGTGTTTTTCAAAGAATTTTTTTCAAAAACGTGGATTTTTAAAGAAAATTTTTTGCACAAAACGTGCGTTTTTCAAAGAATTTTTTTCAAAAACGTGGATTTTTAAAGATTTTTTTTTCACAAAACGTGGATTTTTTAAAAATTTTTTTTTCACAATACGTGGATTTTTTAAAGAATTTCTTTTCACAAAACGTGGATTTTTTAAAGAATTTTTTTTTCACAAAACTTGGATTTTTTAAAGAATTTTTTTTTTCACAAAACGTGGATTTTTTAAAGAATTTTTTTTCACAAAACGTGGATTTTTTAAAGAATTTTTTTTTTCACAAAACGTACATTTTTTAAAGAATTTTTTTCACAAAACGTGGATTTTTTAAAGAATTTTTTTTCACAAAACGTGGATTTTTTAAAGAATTTTTTTTTCACAAAACGTGGATTTTTTAAAGAATTTTTTTTTTCACAAAACGTGGATTTTTTAAAGATTTTTTTTTTCACAAAACGTGGATTTTTTAAAGAATTTTTTTTTTCACAAAACGTGGATTTTTTAAAGAATTTTTTTTTTCACAAAACGTGGATTTAAAAAAAAAATATTTTTCCACAAAACGTGGATTTAAAAAAAAAAAATATTTTTCCACAAAACGTGGATTTAAAAAAAAAAATATTTTTCCACAAAACGTGGATTTAAAAAAAAAAAAAATATTTTTCCACAAAACGTGGATTTAAAAAAAAAAAAAATATTTTTCCACAAAACGTGGATTTAAAAAAAAAAATATTTTTCCACAAAACGTGGATTTAAAAAAAATATTTTTCCACAAAACGTGGATTTAAAAAAAAAAATATTTTTCCACAAAACGTGGATTTAAAAAAAAAATATTTTTCCACAAAACGTGGATTTAAAAAAAAAATCCGCAAAACGTGGTTTGTTTAAAAATATTTTTCCACAAAACAAAACGTGGATGCGAACCAAATTTTATGTCTCGCCATATCGGTCCACTCCTTCGAATACTTCTCCCACAAAGTTCAAAATTTTTCTGTAAAATGGACCAATGGATTTGGTCCATACTTTGCACATCGTATTATTCCTTCCAGATATAGATAGGGTTCGAATATGGACAATATTGGTCTACTCCTTCGGGCACATCCCACACAAAATTCGGATAAAGTGAAATTTAAGAGTTCTTGTCGGATCGTTTTGAATTTGTTTGAGAAGGTTGCCCATGCGGCTCCCTTTACGACGGTACAATTTTTTTCTTGCGCAAGTCCATACTTCATGAGATATTGGCCTAGATGTTCCAAGAAACCCTGATGGCACGAACCAGAATGGCAAATCTGCAAGATAGTTCTCGTAGGGAGTTTTTCATTGGTGCAGACTTTGCACATAAAATTATTTCATCCAGTCATGTATCAGGTTGGAATATGACTATATCGGCCCACTCCTACGAGTACCTCCCACGCAAATTTCGAAAAAGGGAAGTTTAAGAGCTCCTTCCGCATCGTTTCGATTCTTTTTTCTGTAGGTTGTTCTAGCGGCCTCATTCACAACGGTACAATATTTTTCCGGAGTAAGTCAATATTTCCTGAGATAAACCCTCCCGGCACATACTAAAATGGCTACTGTGCAATATGACTCTAAATCTTTTTCAAAAACAAGCTTAGTTTAACGTAATTAAATATTTCGAGTTCTTCATGAAGAAGTTTGGTTACGTTACTTACAGATTTTAAAGCAAACTCGTGATATAAAATCAATATATTTTTTATATGGCATAATTATCGTGTTTGGTTTTTTTTTTTTGATCAGTGGCTGATGGTATATCTCCGTCAGCACAGCCAACTGATACTTTCTTACTTGTTTAGAAAATATTTTTCCACAAAACGTAGATTTTTTAAAAAAATTGTTTTTTAACAAAACCTGGATTTTTTAAAAAAATATATTTTTAACAAAACGTGGATTTTTTAAAAAATATTATTTACAAAACTTGGATTTTTTAAAAAATATATTTTTAACAAAACTTGGATTTTTTTTAAATACTTTTTCCACAAAGCGTGAATTTTTTAATATAATTATTCCACAAAACATGATTTTTTTAAATATATTTTTCACAAAATTTGGATTTTTTTAAAATATTTTCTCACAAAATTTAAATTTTTAAAAATTTTTTTTTAATATTTTTTAAAAAAATTTGTATGTTTTTAAAAATAGTTTTTTCAGAAAATCTGGATTTTTTTAAATATTTTTCCAGAAAATTTGGTTTTTTTTTTAAAATATTTTTCAGAAAATTTTAATTTTTTTAAAAATATTTTTTACAAAATTTGGATTTTTTAAAAATATTTTTTCAGAAAATTAGGATTTTTTAAAAATATTTTTTCAGAAAATTTGGATTTTCTAAAAAGAAAAATTTCACTACACGTAGAATTTTTTTTAAAAATATTTTATTTTGGTTTTTTAATATTATTTTACAAAATTTATATTTTTTTATATATTTTTTTAGATTTAAATTTTAAAAAAAAATGTTTTTCCTTTAAATACATCTGGCGTTCCATAGCTGTGACATTCTATATGAAGACCTCTGACCTTTTTACTGAAGAACTCAGGTCTTCTATATAAAAACTTCTGGCCTCCTAAATAAAGACCTTTAGAGCAGGGTTTCTAAAGTTCGTCCGGCCACTGTTCTTACTTGTTTTCAAGTTGCATTTCCTCTCGACATAAGTTAAATATTACCCTATTTATTGGCTTCTCATATCGGGCCATATCTGTGCATTGATGATAACTGCTTTCTTGGAAATATTGCAAGTGGCAGTCGATTTCATTGAATTGTTATTGTTTCACTGGGTTATGTCTGCACAATTTCAGAAGTGATTTATTGGAACACTTTAGTTTAAAACGTATCGCCCAATCGCGGGCCATAGTAAATTCTGATTATCGAATTTTTACTTTATTTATAAGCGATTAGCCACCAACAAATAAATAGCTGTCAGATAGTTAAAAAAAAAAACACCATCGATCATTGTTCGGTCATACTGCATCATTAAAGTACGTTAAATAAATAAAGGCAGTGGCAGTTGAATATGACTGAATAGTCGTCATTTGCATAGCGAACGTCCGAAGTCAAAGAAGCAGAAAATGAAAGGTGTGTTGGTCGAAATGTGAAAGTAATTGATTTTCTCATCTTTACGCTTTCCAGAGTATAAAATTCTATGGCTGATGTTCGCCTGCACCTTGGCAGTGCAAATGCAATTTACCTTGGCTGCCTATACCATGTCCGAAACATGTATGTTCTATCATGAAGGCTACATGGCAGATCCTGACAGTTGTAATGGTTATGGGTATTGTCGTGGTGGCGAATTAATAGCGGCAGGCAATTGCCTCGGGGAACTTGTATACAACCCAAGGACAGCTCAATGTGATCATGCCGATAATGTAGATTGTGGTGTCAAACTTGGAAATAGCTGTAATGCTGATGAAGCACATACATACGATGATAAGTTGCCGATCCAGATGATTGTTCCAGAGCCTGTTATTGTGACAATGGCACATATTCTTGTGTCTCTTGTCCCACATATCAGGTATTCAATCCATCGCTGAAGTCATGTGTTTATATGGCGGAGTATCAATGCCCACAGGTCTCCATTTGTCATTTAATACCCAATGGAAAGTGGGTAGCTGATCCCGACATGTGTGGCAATTACCTGACATGTTTGGAGGGTAGTGGAATTAGTACATCTTGTCCTGATGGCCTCTATTATGATCAATTCACAAATTCCTGTACATCAAATATTTGTGCGACTGTAACCGAACCTCCTGTAGCTTCACCATATTGTCCAGGTGTTGCTAAGCCTTTACCAAATAGTCAATATGCATGTGCAGTGAATCCCATCAGTAGCTCGGATGATGATCCTTTCTTCGTCGAAGATGGTTTGACATGTATGGGTTATTATTCCTGTGAAAGAACTGGTTCCCTTGGTATTTGGAACAAATGTCCAGTAAGTACACATTTCGATCAAAGCCAACAGGCTTGTGTTACACCATTTACGGTGAACTGTAAATACGATCGCTGTGGTAACCTTAATCAATCGTTTGTATCAGCTTTGGGTTGCAAAGACTATTACTACTGTGTCAATCAAACACAACAATATGGAAAGGGCCGAAGCTGTGCAAGCATTAATCCAAATTATCCATACTTCAACGAACAAAGAGGTGCCTGTGTCGATCAATTACCCGACTATGCTATTTGTAACAATTAAATAAAATATTAAAAACATAGATACATAACATTTTAAATTTTTTACTTAAAACAATTTGTGAAGTCATAAAAGATACCATATAGACAGATACAGGTATTTATATAACATATCGCAGGTCTTGTTAAGGAAGACATACATGAGGTTTTCAATACGAAGACTTGAGGTCTTCCATATGAAGACCTGTGGTCTTCTATATGAAGACCTGTAGCCTTCCATATGAAGACCTGTGGTCTTCTATATGAAGACCTGTAGCCTTCCATATGAAGAACTGTGGTCTTCTTTCAGAAAGGTTCTATAAAAGCGGCAATTTTTAAGAAAGGGTCTATAGAAGCACACTTTCTTTCTGAAAGGGTCTATAGGTATTAGCAGAGCACGGTGCTCTTTAACCAACTTTAAATGAAATTAGATTACACCTATGAAGTTTTTGCGGATTCTGAAACAGGTTTTCACGATTTTGTTGGGAAACCGCAAGTCCTATCGAAATGGGTATAAAACAAGTAAAAAAGTGTCAGTTGGTTTTGCCGACAGATATATACCCTCAGCCAATGTGAAGTGAAACTTTCACCTACTGACAGATCGAATGTATTTTGAGTCTCTTCAGAATTGTATGGCCCTTTTTTGGACATTTGAACTTGCCGACAAAAATGTTGATTAGGAATTAACTGCACTAAAACACAAATGTTGAACCTTTGTGGGGGAGGTACCCTTAGGGAGGACCGATATGGGCCATTTTAGAAGTTAAACTAAATTTTGACAAAATATTAGGAGATCCAAAGTTTGGACCAAATTGGTTGCCCCATTCAAGTCATATCATCCTAGCATTTAATGACATTTTTTACATATAGGGGAGAAGTACCGGAAGTTGTGGACAGGTATTGCCCCATGAAACTAAGTTTGGATATAATATGACGAAGACCAAATGTTGGACAAACTCAGTTGAACAGTTCGAGAGTTATCGTGCTCCCCGATAGCCACATACGGTGACATAGGGGTTTTTTACACCTTTCGGGCTGTTTTCCTAAGAAACATGGACTTGTCCCTGAAAAAACTTTTACCGTCGTAATGGAGGTAGCGAATGCAAGTTGCTTCAACAAAAATCAAAGTGATTCGAGAGCAGGTCTTAAAGTGAATTTATCCAAAATTTTGTGTGGGAGGTACCAGAAGGAGTAGACAAATATAGTCCATATTCTAACCTGATCTATATCTGATAGATATATTAGGATGTGGAAAGTATGGATTACATAGGTCACTCCATTCAAGAGTTATCGTGCGCACCATTTTTCCAAACATTTTGGAACTTTTGTGGGGGAGATACCTGAAGGAGTGGACCGATATGGCTTATCTTCGAATTTAAGCTATGTTTGGACAAAATATTACGAAGGCCAAATTTTGGACCGAATCGGCAGATCCGTTCGAGAGTTATCTTGCGCTCCAACCACTACAAACGGCGTCATAGGTCTTTTTTGTACCTTTCAGGCTATTTTCTCTTGCCCTGATGAAGATTATACCGTTATATGGGGGGCAGTGGATGCAAGTTGTTACAACAAAAATCAAAGCGATTCGTGAACAGGCCCTAAACTGAACTTTACCGAAATTTTGTGTGGGAAGTACCCGAAGGAGTGGACCGATTGTGTCTCGACATTGTCAGTGAACTATAAGTATTTATACCAAAATTCATCTGACAACGCTAACTCTTTTATATTTGGCCACCGTTTATTTGAACTCGCGACATAGTGCAGCGTTTTTTTGAGGTTATGCGTTATTATATCGGGAACTATGGACTTGCCCTCGAAAAAAATTACAATGACGTAACGGGGGCCGGACGAACATCCTGTTACAAAAAATTTCATAACGGTTCGTGAGGTGTCACAAAACTGCACTTATTTCAAATTTTGTGTGAGAGGCACCTGAAGGAGTGGACCGATATAATCCATATTCGAACCTGATGTATGCCTAGAGGTGGTATTACCATATGCAAAGTTTGGTTGAATTCGGTTACTCCCTTCGAGAGTTATAGTGCGCACAAGTTTTGCGACAATTTTTGAACATTTGTGGGGGAGGTACCTGAAGGAGTGTACCTATATGACCCATCTTCGAACTTAAATCAAATCTGGACAAAATATTTCGATACCCAAAATTTGAACCGAATCGATTGATCCGTTCGAGAGTTATCGTGCGCACCAGACGGACGGACGTTGCTAGATCGAATTAAAATTGTCTGAAACGGATCTCGTACAAACATACTTGGGGTCTAAAACCATTATTTCGATGAGGCACATTTTTGGTCGTATCAAAGTGTAAATACCCTCTTTAGCCTAAAGGCTGAGGGTATAATTAGTGGGAAACAAACGAATATGTCATTTTGGTTATAATGTGAGCCCCAAAATCCATCTTCAGTTAAATATCGGCTTACTGTGTCTTCAAAATTTTTTCCAAAAATTCTGAAAAATAGAAATTTTAAATGTTTTTGGCGAGGAAGCTTTTTTATCGAATCACTTAAAAATTAAAATTTTATATAATCTCAGGTAAAAACTCATCAAAATATAATACAGGGATACGAGGTTGTAACAAACGGCATAACCCTAATATATTTTAGTTTTTCAGAAAGTATTTGAATATTTTTACAAACATTTTTTTATTTTCTTAAATTGTGAAAATATTTTTGTAAAAAATTGCGCGATTTTTTCAAAAATATTTTCGCGTAAAGCGTTTCAGAAAATTTGGAATATTTTAAAAAAAATGTTGTATCTTCTTGAATTGTGAAAAAAATGTTATAAAAAATCGTGCCTTTTTTCAAAAATATTTTCGCTTGCGGCGCTTTTGTTTTATCAGAAAGTTTTAAAAAATTTTATAAAAATTTGTTGTCTTCTTAAATTGTGAAAACACTTTTGTAAAAAATCGCGCGATTTTTTTAAAAACTATTTTCGTCTGTGGAGCTTTTCGTTTTTATATTCTCAGCATTTATGCTAACGAGGGTATATACACTATCATATGGGCAAAATGTGCCTCATCGAAATAATGGTTTCAGACCCCAAGTATGTTTGGACGAAATCAGTTTCAGACAATCTGGAGTCGATTTAGCAATGTCCGTCCGTCCGTCTGTCTGTCTGCCTGGCTGGTGCGCACGATAACTTTCAAACGGATGAACCGATTTGGTCCAAATTTTGGTCCTCCTAATATTTTGTCCAAACTTAGTTTAAGTTCGAAGGTGGGTCATCTCGGCTTCCGGTACCTCACCCACAAAAGTTCCAAAATGTTCGGAAAAGGAGTAACCAATTTGGTCCATTTTTGCACATCGTAAAATGTCTACCAGACTTACCATTATGGACTCTATCGGTTAACTACTTCGGGTACCTCCCACAAAAAAATTTCGAAAAAATTTAATTTAGGGCCTGTAGTAAAATTCTGTAAGTCATTTTTCGAGTTACCGATTAAAATCGATTAATAATTTCGGTAATTAACGAAAATTGTTGGTAAGTTAACAACCAAAATAAAGTTGTCGCTAATTCCTACCGATAGCAACAGTTTTGTCAAATTTTGGTGATACTTTTCATTCATAATTTTGCGTCTTAATTTTACCGACTTTTGTCGTCAACTCAAAAAATGTGTTACAGAATTCCACTACTGCTCTTAAATCGCTTTGTTTATCATTGTTGCAACATGTATTCACTGCCCTTCATACGACGGTATAAGCTTCATCAGGGGCAAGTCCATACTTCCTGAGAAAATAGCCTGAAAGTTGCAAAAAAATCCCTACGACACCGTGTGTAGTGGTTGGAGCGCAATATAACTATCGAACGGATGAACCGATTTGGTCCAAACTTTGGCCTTCGTAATATTTTGTCGAAGATGGGCCATATCGGTACACTCTTTCAGGTACCCACATCCTAATATTTCTACCAGATATATGGACTATATTTGCCCACTCCTTCGAGTAACTCCCACACAAAATTTTGGATAAGACCTGCTCTCGGATCACTTTGATTTTTGTTGAAGCAACTTGCATTCGCTGCTTCAAATACGTTTTTTTTTTTAGGGGCAAGTCAATACTTCTTGAGAAAACAGCTCGAAAGGTGTAAAAACCCCAATGACACCATATTTAGTGGCTGGAGACCGCCATGTTTTACATAAGTTTTTTTTTTTTCACAATTTAAGAAGATAAAAAGTTTTTGTAAAAATATTCAAATATTCGCCGCAGTCGAAAATATTATTAAAAAATTTAAGAAGACAACAAGTTTTTGAGAAATCGTGGGATTTTTTCAATAATATTTTCGTCTGCTGTGCTTTTCGCTTTTGAGAAAGTATTTGAATACTTTTACAAATATTTGTTATACGCTCCACCATAGTATGGAGGGTATATTAAGTTTGTTTTTCCGTTTGTAACGCATTGAAATAATCATTTGCGACCCTATAAATTATATATATTCTTGATCAGCGTAAAATTCTGAGTCGATCTATGAATGTCTGTCCGCCCGTCTGTGGTAATCACTTTAGCATCCACAAAAATTGAGGTAGGACGCTGAAATTTTGGGAAGATGTCTCTTTTGTGTGCAGGCAGGTCAAGTTCGATGATGAGCTATATCGGTCCACGTTTTGGTATAGCCCCCATATAACGGTACCTCCCGACTTTCTGTATTTTAAGGATTTTAGATACAATTTTTAACCGAACTTGCTGTAATTGGACATATGAGGTTCTCAGTGGCCACAAAACTTATCCACCAAACATCGTCAATATAGGTCCATGTTTTGGTATAGCCCCCATATAACGGTAACTCCCAACTTTCGGTATTTTGTGGATTTTAGCTACAATTTTTAAACGAACTACCTGTTATTTGAAGTATGAGGTTATCTGTGGCCACGAAACTTATCCACCAAAAATAGTCAATATAGGTCCATGTTTTGGTATAGGCCCCATATATCTGTACCTCCCGATTTTCGGTATTTTGAGGATTTTAGCTAAAATTTTTAACCAATTTGACATATGAGGTTATCAGTGGTCACGAAACTTATACACCAAAAATCGTAAAAATAGGTCCATATTTTGGTATAACGGTACCTCCCAATTTTCCGTATTTTGAGATTTTTAGGTACAATTTTTAACCGAACTAGATGTAATTTGACATATAAGGTTATCTGTGGCCATAAAACCTATCGATCAAAAATCGTCAATATAGGTACATGTTTTGGTATAGCCCCCATAAACGGTACCTCCCGACTTTCTGTATTTTGAGATTTGTAGCTAAAAATTTTAACCGAACATATGAGGCTCTCAACGGCCACGAAAATTATCCACCAAAAATGGTCAATATAGGTCTACATTTTGGTATAGCCCCCATATATCGGTACCTCCCGATTTTCAGTATTTTGAGGATTTTAGCTACAATATTGAACTAAACTAGCTGTAATTTGACATATGAGGTTCTCAGTGGTCACTAACTTCTCCACCAAAAATTGTCAACATAGGTCTATGTTTCGGTATAAGATGAGCTAAGTACGTGGCGGATGAGCTAAGTACTTTCCCAATGGAAAGGAAACCAATTATTCCATTTAGGTTATTTTATGGTGGAGGGTATAAAAAGTTCGGCCCGACCGAACTTAACACTTTTTTACTTGTTTATTTTCTTAAATTGTGAAAATATTTTTGTACCTTCAGGTACCTTTTCCGCAACACTTTTGGGTTCCAACATTAACATTTTTGTCGGCAGGTCCATATGTCCAAAAAGAGCCACAAAATTCTGAAAAATTCTTCTATAGACAGACAGACTTCTTAGTGTCCTTAAGAAAAGATGACCTCTTGGAGACTTCTATAGGATGAAGTTTTCTTGAAGACTTTTATTGACGGAAAGCATTCTGAACTACGCTAATGACAGAATATTTTTTTTTTAATCTTCTGTAGACAGATGACTTAGTGAGGTCCGACAGACATTTTCTTTGTCTTCTATAGACAGAAAATCTCTTAAGGTCTTTTATACTCGTAGACAGAAGAATTCTTGAGGTTTTCTATGGACAGAAGACCTTTTGAGGTGCATGGACAGATGAGGTCTTCTGTGGACAGAATACCACTTGGGGTCTTCTGAAAACAGTATACCTCTTGACCTCTTCTAAAGATTGAAATAGCTTTCCGGGGACTTCATTATGGAACAAATAAATTTAAGAGTTCTTCTATAGGATGCAGAAGACCAACTGATGACTTCTATAGGAGGACCTGTTAAGATCTCAAAATACATTTTGAGATATTAACAATAAACTTCATGTGACCTATAAATACGCTTTTGAGTTCTTCTATAGAATTTGTCTTGAGGTCATTTATAAATATATGTCTTGAGACTGTCTATAGACAGAAGAGGTTAAGGTTTTCTACAGAAAGACAGTTTTCGAAGGCTTTCTACAGAAAAGTACATACCTCTTGAGATCTTCCATACAAGATTAAGTTTTTTTATAGAAGACAGAATACCGTTTAGGGGTTTGTATGAAAACATGAATACTATTCGAGGTATTCTATAAAAGACAACATACTGGTCTGCAGTAGAAGACCGAAGATCATTTTAAGTTTTCTATGGAAGACAGACGAAATGTTCGGTAGAATACAGGAGACATCTTGAGGTCTTTCATTAAAGCGATATACGTTATTGGTTTTTCTCTAGATAGAAGAAGACATTTTGACGTTTTCTATAGACAAAATACCTCTAGAAGTCTTTCACAGTTAGAAGACAGAGGACATCTTGTTATTTACTATGGGCAGTAAGATTGTGGCTTAAGAGAAGTCTTAAGCCGCATGTTAGGCTAAAGGAAACATAGAATACGAGAACGTCTTTAAAATAATTTATCCAAATTATTGTTGTTCGCAGTTTGTTAAATTTATCTTAACGCCAATGGGCATACATTTTCCATTAATTGTTTGTTTTAATGGAAAAACGTACAAGTGCTGGATGTTATTCAGATTTGTACAGAAAGTATTTATTTGTAGTTACTTTCTGTAAATTATCAAAAAGTGTTAAATAAAAGACTTAGGAACGAAATTTGTTTTTATAGAAATGATTTGCCTTTGTGTTTTCTAAAAGGAAGACACAAAGGTACCGCTAAAACCAAGGAGAAAAACATTAAATGCGGTATTATAAGCACCAGTAGACGCTTAGGAATCTTGATGTGACATGCACATAATTATATACAAATAGGTTTTCACATCTCCCGATTCCGATGAACAAAGACTTCAAGGCAGCAGTGCTTCTTACTATTCAATAATAGTGTTCTTTGAATGTTTAACGACACTTTGAAAATCTTAACAGACACTAAGGAATCTTAATTTCATGTTTAGTAGGAATATACCGCCAGCTATTATTTTAAGCAAAGTGGGATGAGACTTTTGGGAACCTTCATCTCCCAATTCCTTAGAATAAAGAAGGAAATTTTTAACACGTGTTTAATATTCTAAGACTGTAAGTAGACACTTAGGAATCTTAATTGCTTGTACCCAAAACAGTCACCGTCTGCCTAGACTTTAAACATGAGAAAGAGAGGAGACATTTGGTAACCTTCATCTGCCAATTCCTTTGAACGAAGAAGAGTTTTTTAAGCTATGTCGTTAATATTCTATGACTGATTTCCCTTGGTAGTTTAACACTACAATGATGATCCTAGAAGGTAACGATTTTCATATTCTACCTATAAAAGACTTGAAGGCACCGAATGAAAATAAAACAATATTATTATTATTATTCAAAAAAAAAACTTAAGCAACAAACTTGTTTACATAAAATACATTTGTAACACATGTTAAAGGCATCATCAAAGTGCATTGCATTGTTTAACCTAATTCTTAGATCTAACCCAGAAGACAAGAAGAGACATTAGGGAATATTCATGTGTCATTAAGTAATGTTCAGAAGGCCTAATTATCATTCGATACTTTAGAACGTAGAATGAGATTTAAAACCTTTTACTAATATTCAATACTTAGGCTCTGTAAAGGGAAGAAACATAAGGGCCTTGTTTTTTCATACATGACCTCAAAAGTTTCTTTTTCTGCCTTCTTTAGGTCTTCTTAGAATAAACAAGGCTTTTTAAGATCTTTTTCAGAAAACGGAGGACATCTTGAGGTCTTCTAAAAATAACGGAAGACCTCTTTTGTGGATGACTGAAGATTTTTTCGAAAAAAAGACAGACAAATTTGGAGGCCTCCTTTCGAAAAGTAATTTTAAGTAAATTCGTGCAACACTATTAGCATACAAATAAACCTTTAATATCGTTTGATATTTATTATTCTTACAAAATCAATATTTCAATCCTTTAAATCGAAAATCCAGCAAAATCTTTCATAATGATCCGTAAAAGGTGTTTTCTAAGAAAACCATATTTATTTAATAATATTTTGTATTTTCCCAAACCGAAAGTCATATTTAAGGAATTTATGACCACTTTTAATTTTAGGAGAAAGAAGAAAAGACCTGTATAGCCACAACTTCCTTTCTAATCGCTTTTTCCTTCATTCAAACTCCCGAGCACATATTTAGTAATGTTAAGCCTTCCGTCCGCATACCAAACACTGACTTAATATTTAATAATATGTTTATATAAGCGATCTCAATTTTCCTTCATTGCTGGCAAGGAAACAGAGGAACTAAATCCCTTAGAAAAACATAACATCAATGAAGCAACACAGGAAAAGATTAAAATTTGTGTACTCTTTTCAAAAAGGGTGTAACATTACGACCAACCAATGAATCACGAAAATGAACTGAAATAACACACATCAAAAGGATTAACTGTAATATGACAAGCGGAAAGGATCACAATTAAGGGAAGGCTTTAGTGCAACACTATTTTGTAGGGTTTGTCAGAAAAAAGGAGCAAAGAAGGAAGTGTTAGATCGATAATATACAAACGTCATTATGTGCTAATAATGAGGAGAACGATGTATTAAGGAAAGATAAGGACTCATTAAAGATTTGTAATAGCTGTCGTTGTCATATCTGTACAATTTTGTACAGAGTTATTCTTCAAGGAATTTGTTTGAAAGACCTTATTTAGTAAGTATCCCCTGTATTTCTATTAGATTATTATTTTTTGTATACCCCCACCCCAACATGGGGAGCATTATTAACTTTGTCAGAATAAAATTCTAAGTCGATATCAAATATTTCCGAAGGTCTAACAGACGTCATGGATTTATTAAAAATATTTCCGAAGGTCTAACAGAGGTAGTACATTTTTTAATAGTTCCTCTTAGATTTTCTAAAAAAAATCCGAGTGTGTAAGCGAGATACAAATAAATAGTTTCTTTTGTCAACAGAAGACCTCCTAAAGTGTTCTGTCTACAGAGTGGATTATCTGGCTGTCTAGAAGACGTCTTCTGTCTATAGAATCCATCGAGAAGTCTTCTGTCTTCTACAGATGACAGAAACAGTTCTTCTTTTCCTAGAAGACCTCTCGATGACTTCTCTCCATAAAATACCTCAAGAGGTTTTCAGTTTATAGACGACACTAAGAGATCTAAAAAAGTCTTATGTCTACAGAAGACCCCAATAGGTCTTCTGTCTATAGAAAACATCAATTAATCGACTACAGAAGAATAACATAATATCCTAAACCCTATTTTTCGTACTAAGGAATTGACAGATAAAAGCTACCAAAAGTCTCCACTACTTTTCATGGTTAAAGTCTAGGCAGGCAATGCTACTTTTTTGCCTTTTGCTCTCCTCGTACTAACAGATTCTGTACGGACGAAATCCATTTTAGACAATTTGGAGTATATTAGACCTCTCCATCCATTTGTCTAACTGTCCAACTTTGCACCTCGTTTGGTTCAAACTTTGATAAAATACAAATATGGGACATACATAAGTGCAAAATTTCTTCTTTCTCTCGAACGGATCCGTCAATTTGCATCAAAATTTTGTCCTATAAACTATATGGGTCTGCCACTTCGGCAGTGTAAAAACATGTCTTGCATGGTTTTAATTTTTTTGCAGCAGCTTGTTCTCACCTATATTACGACGGTAGATTCTTTTCATAGGCAAGTCCATATATTCTGAGAAAAAGGCACAAAAGCATTAAAACACCCACCGACAAGGCCGTATCTGAGGCAAAGGTTTCTTCTATAAACAAATTCTGAAAGAAGGGGTGTTCCTATATACCCTTTTTGTATAAAAGGGTACTTTTATAGACCTTTTATATAAGAAAGTGTGCTTCAATGAACCCTTTCTGTATGAAAGGGTGCTTCAACGAACCCTTTCTGTATGAATGTGCGCTTCTTTAGACCCTTTCTAAAAGAAAGACTGCTTTTCTAAACCCTCTCTCTAAGAGATGGTGTTTCTATATTCCTTTTGAACTCTTTCCAAAAGAAAAACTACTTCTATCGACCGTCTCTGAATGAAAGGTGTTTCTGTAGACCTTTCTATAAGAACGGGTGTTTCTGTAGGTGTAGATGAAAGAACCCTTTTTAAATGAATGGCTACTTCTATTGACCTTGAAAGAAAGAAATCTTCTATTGGCCATACCTAAAAAAGGGTGCATCTATTGACCATACCTGAAAAAGGTGTTTCTATTGATACTTTCATAAATAGGAACGATTCTGTGGACCGTTTCTGTAAGAAAGAGTGCTTCTAAGGGCCATTTCTTAAAGAATGGGTGCTCCTAAGGACCTTTTTTAAAGAAAAAGTTCGCTTATAGATTTTTTCTGAAAGAAAGGGTCCTTCTATATACACATTCTAAAAAAAGGTGCTTTTATAGACCCTTTCTAAAAGAATAGTTGCTTCTATCAACCGTTTCTAAAAGAATGTGTGCTTCTATTGACCCTTTCTAAAAGAAAGGTTGCACCTATAGACACTTTCTAAAAGAAAGGGTGCTTCTAAAGACCCTTTCTAATAGAAAGGGTTCATCAATATACCCTTTCTTAAAGAAAGAGTGCTTCTATGACCCTTGTTAAAAGAAAGGGTTCATCAATATACCCTTTCTAAAATAAAGGGTGCTTCTATGACCCTTGTTAAAAGAAAGGGCTCTTCAATATACCTTTTCTAAAAGAAAGGGTGCTTCCATGACCCTTGTTAAAAGAAAGGGTGCTTCCATGACCCTTGTTAAAAGAAAGGGTGCTTCCATGACCCTTGTTAAAAGAAATGTTGCTTCTAAATACATTTGCTGAAAGAAAGGGTTCTCCTATAGACCCTTGCTGAATGAAAAGGTTCTCCTAGAGACCCTTGCCGAATGAAAGGGTTCACCTATAGACCCTTGCTGAATGAAGGGTTCCTTTATAAACCCTTTCTAAAAGAATAGTTACTTCTATTGAACCAAAAAAAGGGTGCCTCTATAGACCCTTTCTAAGATAAATGTTGCTTCTAAAGACCCTTTCTAAGAGAAAGGTTGCTTCTAAAGACCCTTTCTAAATGAAAGGGTGCTTCTAAAGACTTCTAAAGGCCGAAAGAAAGGATATTCCTATAGACCCTTGCTGAATGAAAGGGTTCTCCTATAGACCCTTGCTGATTGAAGGGATCTTCTATAGACCCTTCTAAAAGAATAGTTGCTTCTATTGACCCTTTCTAAAAGAAAGGGTGCTTCTATAGACCATTTCTAAAAGAAGGGGTGCATCTATAGACCATTTCTAAAAGAAGGGGTGCTTCTATAGACCATTTCTAAAAGAAGGGGTGCTTCTATAGACCATTTCTAAAAGAAAGGTTGCTTCTTTCCTTGCTAAAAGAAAGGATTCTCCTATAGACCTTTACTGATTGAATAGTTATAACAGAATAGTTGCTGCTATAAACCCTTTCTAAAAGAATGGGTGCTTCAATTTATAAAGGAAAGGGTGCTTCTATGGACCCTTTTTAAAAGAAAGGGTGCTGCTATAGAACCTTTCTAAAAGAAAAGGTGATTCTAAAGACCCTTTCTAAAAGAAATTGTGCTTCTAAAGACCCTTTCTAAAGAAAGGGAGTATCTATATACCCTTGCTAAAAAAGGGTGCTTCTATAAAACCTTTCTGTTTCTAAATACCCTTACTGAAAGAAAGGGTGTTTCTAAATACCCTTGCTGAAAGAAAGGGTTCTCCTTGCTGATTGACCGGTTCTTCTATAGATCGTTTCTAATAGAATAGTTTCTGATATAAACCCTTTCTAAAGGAATGGGTGCTGCTATAGACCCTTTCTAAAAGAATGGGTGCTTCTTTAGACCCTTTCTGAAAGAAAGGGTGATTCTGTAGATCCTTTCTAAAAGAATAGATGCTTTTATAAACCCTTTCTAAAAGAAAGGGTGCCTCCATAGACCCTTTCTAATAGAAAGAGTGCTACTATAGACCCTTTCAAAAAGTAAGGGTGTTTCTATAGACCCTTTCTAATAGAAAGAGTGCTACTATAGACCCTTTCTAAAAGAAATGGTGCATCAATATGCCCTTTCTAAAAGAAGGGGTGCTTCTATAGACCATTTCTAAAAGAAAGGTTGCTTCTTTCCTTGCTAAAAGAAAGGATTCTCCTATAGACCCTTGCTGATTGAAGGGTTCTTCTATAGACCCTTGCTGATTGAAGGGTTCTTCCATAGACCCTATCTAAAAGAATAGTTGCTTCTATAAATCCTTTCTAAAAGAATGAGTGCTTCTATTGCCCCTTTCTAAAAGAAAATGTACCTCTATAGACCCTTTCTAAAAGGAAAGGTGCTTCTATTGATACGTTTTAAAATAAAGGGTGCTTCTATTGATCCGTTCTAAAATAAAGGGTGCTTCTACAGGCCCTTTCATAAAGAGGATTGAATCTATTGAACCCTTTGAAAATAGAGACTTTCATAAAGAAGTGGCGCTTATATAGAGCCTTTTATAAAGTAAAGTGCGTCTATAGGTACTTTCTTAAAAAAAGGGAATGGCTTCTATGGGCCGTTTTTAAAAACGAGGTGCTTCTATGGACCCTTTCTTACAGGAGGGTTTTTTTAATAACACTTTACTTAAGAAATCCTACTTCTGTTTACCCTCTTTGAAAGAAAGAATGGCTTTAGTCCAGCTTTCTGAAAGAAAGGTTTCTTCTGTAGACCTTTTATGAAAGAAAGCGTCCTTCTCTAGACATTTTAATTGCATTCTTCTTTCTAAAAATGACACATCCAGCTTCTCTAATGTATTAAACTCTTCCTCTGATCTTTGTTTAGATTAAACAATGTGATTAGTTATGGTCTTGCTCTGGGGACTAAACATATGTTACAAGCCTTTTTCATTAATATGTTTCTTGCTTAGGGCTTTTGTTTAATATAAATTCGGCCCACTGCCTAAGAAACTAAAATTATAATTTGTCATAGAATAATAACAACATATCCTAAATTTTCTTCTTCGTTCAAAGGAATTGGCTGACGCAGGTTCCCAAATGTCTCCTCCATTTTCATGGTTAACATATTAGACAGACGGTCACTCTTTTTTTTTGTATACAAGCAATTAGTATTCCAAAGCTTGTACTAAAACCATCAAAGTGGATTCAGACATTATCGGAATATTAAACTCGATTTCTGAATTCTCTTCTTTATTTTAAGAAAATGGGATATGAATGTTCCCAAAATTCTCATCTCTTCTGGCTTAAAATCAAAGCAAGGCGGTGTACTGCTTCTACACAACAAATGACGATTCCTTAATGTCTGCTAAGATTCTCGAAATGTCATTAAGCCTCCAAAGGAAATCTATTATGGAATATTAACAATCGCTGATTTCTTCAAGTATATGTTAAGCGGAATCGGGAGATGTGAACAACTATTTGAATGTACATTTTGAGCATGTCACATCAAGATTCCTA
This sequence comes from Musca autumnalis, assembly GCF_047663935.1. Lineage (NCBI taxonomy): Eukaryota > Metazoa > Arthropoda > Insecta > Diptera > Muscidae > Musca > Musca autumnalis. Next base: position 234,033,473 of record NW_027411977.1, read on the forward strand.
AATGTCTACTTAGGCTTCTAGTACTGGATTTAATGCACTTCTCTGTGGTTCTGGCGGTGCCGTTTTGTCTTTCTTTTGAGGAAAATAAAGGGTAATCAAGTCTTTGAAAACAAGTTTCTTTCATAAGTCTTTTGTTTAACTCTTTTATTTGAATATACCGAAAACAACTACAAATAAATATTTTCTGTACAAATTTTATTGAAGTCCAACACTTGTACGTTTTTCCATGAATTTTTAAATGTCGTTTTATTACCACAAAAAACCAAAATGGATAAATATTAAAAATTTAGGCGCATTGGCGTTAAGTCGTTAAGATAAGTTAAACAAATTTTCGACAACTTTAGAATTTGTATTGGAAAGTAATTTCCGCAATAAAAAATTGTATACATTATTTTAAGCACGTTCTTGGGTTCTATTAGTTCTATTACCCCAACATTTATGCCATAATTTCTCTAAAGGCACAAACTTATCGTTTCTAGTCACGTACAAACATTTAGAAAATTTTCTTTTTTAGATGTTACTTACCCGTTCCCTCAACAAGTTAGTTTCCAAAAAAATATTTTTTCTAAATAAAAAAAACAAACCAAACAAAAGATCAGAATGGCATTGGCATTGCCTATCAATTCCTATTGACAAACTCGCCTTGATTTCCTTTCAGCCATAATATTTATGTTTCAAAAAACGTGTTGAAAACAATAGTCTTTTTCATACAAGAAAATTCTTGCCATTGTTCGAGAAAATTTCCCAAGGAAGTGGCAAACAATCAGAATTTGAAATGGTATCGAAAACTAGAAACGAAAAAAATTGCACCAAAAAACTAACAATGACATTGGTTAGCCAAAGAGGAAGTTATTTGTTAATAATCACAGCATCCCTTTTAAAAGGAATGAACCGATCGAACCAAGATCTACAACTTTGTAATGCCGCAAATTGCAGTGAAACGTGAGAATTTTGTGATTTCAAAAAATTGCCATCATGACAAGCATTAACAATTAGATTTTGTTTTCCAACAGCATTATCCTTGACACTGTCAAGGAGTAAATATTTATGTGAAGAAAAGAAAACAACCATCTTCTTTAAGAACAACTTGCATCTTGAAGAGTTCTTCTTCTCGTGTGCTACTGTCTTCACGTGTTCAGCAACCCCTAATTTGCTGAAGACCGCATTAGTCATGTGCGTCATGATTATTTGCATTAGCTCGCTTTAACTTTACTTCCTCCAGTTCCTTCCGCTACGGAAGGAAGGAAGTGTGCATTGTCATGTCTGTCTCTCTACATGACTAGCTTGTGTGTTAGTCAACGCTTAAGCGTGTTATTCACGCGCATGTCTTCACTTCCACTTTAGGGATCATCAACACACTTCACTTCCGAATTTTGTTATTGTTTTCTTATTCGTTTATTTGGCTCTGTTGACAGACAACAAGTGTTTTGTTTTATAATATTTGACATGTTGGTTTTTTCCTACGGAATAGGAAGTATTTATGAATGTTGGTGGTGGAGAAGGGAGAGCCACAAGTGTCAGTGGCCGACTAATTAACATAATTTAAGCAATTCACTTGTTGTTTGGAGGTTTTCATACAGAGCACCAGAGTTCTTCATATAGAAGCCATAAAAAGTCTCCATTGGCTTTGCAATCAGAGATATGACCTTAGCCTGTGTGAACTGCAACTTTCATCTATGGATAGATCAAACAGATTTCCAGGGGGTGCTTCTACGGACAATTTCTGCACGAAATGGTGCTTCGATAGATAGACCTTCTCAGAAAGAAAACAAAAGGTACTTGTATAGACCCTTTTGCAAGAAAGGGTGCTTCAATATACCAATTCTGAAAGAAAAAGTGCTTCAGTAGACCCTTTTTGAAAGAAGGGGTGCTTTAATTGACAATTTCTGAAAGAAAGGGTACTTCTGAGGACCCTTTCTTAAAGAAAGAGTGCTTCTGAGGACCCTTTCTGAAGAAAGAGTGCTTCTGAGGACCCTTTCTGAAAGGAAGGGTGCTTCTATGGACCCTTTCTAAATGAAAGGGTGCTTCTATAGACCCTTTCTGAATGAAAGGGTGCTCCATAGACCCTTTCTGAATGAAAGTGTGCTTCCATAGACCCTTTCTTAAATAAAGGGTGCTCCTATAGACCCTTTCTGAAATAAAGGGTGCTTCAATAGACCTTTTCTGAATGAAAGGGTTCTTCCATAGACCCTTTCTGAAAGAAAGGGTGCTTCTATAGACCCTTTCTGATAGGGAGGGTGATTCTATAGACCCTTTCTGATAGGGAGGGTGATTCTATATACCCCTTGTGAAACAAAGGGTGCTTTTATAGGCACATTCTCAATAAAAGGGTGCTCCTATAGACCCTTTCTGAAATAAAGGGTGCTCCTATAGACCCTTTCTGAAATAAAGGGTGTTCCTATAGACCCTTTCTGAAATAAAGGGTGCTCCTATAGACCCTTTCTGAAATAAAGGGTGCTCCTATAGACGCTTTCTGAAATAAAGGGTGCTTCAATAGACCTTTTCTGAATGAAAGGGTTCTTCCATAGACCTTTTTCTTAAAGAAAGGGTGCTTCTATAGACCCTTTCTGATAGGGAGGGTGATTCCATATACCAAAGGGTGCTTTTATAGGCACTTTCTCAATAAAAGGGTGCTTCTATAGACCCTTTTTAAATGAAAGGGTGTTTCTATAGACCCTTTCTGAATGAAAGGGAGTTTCTATGTTCTCTTTCTGAATGAAAGTGTGCTTCCACACACCCTTTCTGAATGAAAGGTTGCTTCTATAGACCCTTTCTGAATGAAAGGTTGCTTCTATAGACCCTTTCTGATAGGAAGGGTGCTCATTTAGACCTTTTCGGGATGAAAAGGTTCTTCTATATACCCTTTCTGAATGAAAAGGTGCTTCCATAGAACCATTCTGAAAGAAATGGTGCTTCTATAGGCCCTTTCTAATTGAAAGGGTGCTCCTATAGACCCTTTCTAAAAGAAAGGTTGCTTCAATAGCCCCTTTCTAAAAGTAAGGGTGCTTCAATAGACCCTTTCTGAATAAAATGAAGACCACTAGATTTGTTGTGTATAACACTGTTTTTGATGGTGTGTGTTCACTGCAAAGTCTACAGACTGAAATGAAAGGATGCTTCTGAGAGCCCTTTCTGAAAGAAAATGTGCTTCTATAGACCCTATCTAAAAGAAAGGGTGCTTTTATATACCCTTTCTGATAGAAAGGGTGCTTTTATATACCCTTTCTGATAGGAAGGGTGCTTTTATAGTCCCTTCTGAAAGAAAGGGTGTTTCTATAGACCATTTCTGATAGGAAGCGTGCTTTTACAGTCCCTTTTGAAAGAAAGGGTGCTTTTATAGACCCTTTCTGAAATAAAGGGTACTTCTGAAGACCCTTTCTGAAATAAAGGGTACTTCTGAAGACCCTTTCTGAAATAAAGGGTACTTCTGAAGACCCTTTCTGAAATAAAGGGTACTTCTGAAGACCCTTTCTGAAATAAAGGGTACTTCTGAAGACCCTTTCTGAAAGAAAGAGTGCGTCTGAGGACACTTTCTGAAATAAAGGGTACTTTTGAGGACACTTTCTGAAAGAAAGGGTACTTCTGAAGACCCTTTCTGAAAGAAAGGGTACTTCTGAAGACCCTTTCTGAAAGAAAGAGTGCGTCTGAGGACACTTTCTGAAATAAAGGGTACTTCTGAGGACCCTTTCTGAAAGAAAGAGTGCGTCTGAGGACACTTTCTGAAAGAAAGGGTACTTCTGAGGACCATTTCTGAAAGAATAGGTACTTTAATAGACACTTTCTGAAAGAAAGGGTGCTTCTATATACCCCTTCTGAAAAAAAGGGTGCTTCTATATACCCCTTCTGAAATAAAGGGTGCTTCTATATACCCCTTCTGAAAGAAAGGGTGCTTCTATATACCCCTTCTGAAAGAAAGGCTGCTTCTATATACCCCTTCCGAAAGAAAGGGTGCTTCTATATACCCCTTCTGGAAGAAAGGGTGCATCTATATACCCCTTCTGAAAGAAAGGCTGCTTCTATATACCCCTTCTGAAAGAAAGGGTGCATCTATATACCCCTTCTGAAATAAAGGGTGCTTCTATATACCCCTTCTTAAAGAAAGGGTGCTTCTATATACCCCTTCTGAAAGAAAGGGTGCTTCTATATACCCCTTCTGAAAGAAAGGGTGCTTCTATATACCCCTTCTGAAAGAAAGGGAGCTTCTATATACCCCTTCTGAAAGAAAGGGTGCTTCTATATACCCCTTCTAAAAGAAAGGGTGCTTCTATATACCCCTTCTAAAAGAAACGGTGCTTCTTTATACCCATTCTTAAAGAAAGGGTGCTTCTATATACCCCTTCCGAAAGAAAGGGTGCTTCTATATACCCCTTCTGAAAGAAAGGGTGCTTCTATATACCCCTTCTGAAAGAAAGGGTGCTTCTATATACCCCTTCTGAAAGAAAGGGTGCTTCTATATACCCCTTCTGAAAGAAAGGGTGCTTCTATATACCCCTTCTGAAAGAAAGGGTGCTTCTATATACCCCATCTGAAAGAAAGGGTGCTTCTATCTACCCCTTCTGAAAGAAAGGGTTCTTCTATCTACCCCTTCTGAAAGAAAGGGTGCTTTTATATACCCCTTCTGAAAGAAAGGGTGCTTCTATATAACCCTTCTGAAAGAAAGGCTGCTTCTATATACCCCTTTCGAAAGAAAGGGTGCTTCTATATATACCCCTTCTGAAAGAAAGGGTGCATCTATATACCCCTTCTGAAATAAAGGGTGCTTCTATATACCCCTTCTGAAAGAAAGGGTGCATCTATATACCCCTTCTGAAATAAAGGGTGCTTCTATATACCCCTTCTGAAAGAAAGGGTGCATCTATATACCCCTTCTGAAATAAAGGGTGCTTCTATATACCCCTTCTTAAAGAAAGGGTGCTTCTATATACCCCTTCTGATAGGAAGGGTGCTTCTATATACACCTTCTGAAAGAAAAGGTGCTTCTATATACACCTTCTGAAAGAAAAGGTGCTTTTATATACCCATTCTTAAAGAAAAGGTGCTTCTATATACACCTTCTGAAAGAAAAGGTGCTTTTATATACCCATTCTTAAAGAAAGGGTGCTTCTTTATACCCATTCTTAAAGAAAGGGTGCTTCTATATACCCATTATGTAAGAAAGGGTGCTTCTATATACCCATTATGTAAGAAAGGGTGCGTCTATATACCCCTTCTGAAAGAAAGGGTGCTTCTATATACCCCTTCTGAAAGAAAAGGTGCTTCCATATACCCCTTCTGAAAGAAAGTTTGCTTCTATTTACCCCTTCTGAAAGAAAGGGTGCTTCTATCTACCCCTTGTGAAAGAAAGGGTTCTTCTATCTACCCCTTCTGAAAGAAAGGGTGCTTCTATCTACCCCTTCTGAAAGAAAGGGTTCTTCTATCTACCCCTTCTGAAAGAAAGGGTGTTTCTATCTACCCCTTCTGAAAGAAAGGGTTCTTCTATCTACCCCTTCTGAAAGAAAGGGTGCTTCTATCTACCCCTTCTGAAAGAAAGGGTGCTTCTATAAACCCTTTCTGAATGAAAGGGTGTTTTTATATACCACTTCTGAAAGAAAGAGTGCTTCTATATACCCTTTCATTAAGGAAGGGTGCTTCTATATACCCTTTCATTAAGGAAGGGTTCTTCCATAGACCCTTTCATTAAGGAAGGGTTCTTCCATAGACCCTTTCATTAAGGAAGGGTTCTTCCATAGACCCTTTCTGAAAGAAAAGGTGCTTCCATAAACCCTTTCTGAAAGAAAGTGTGCTTCTATAGACCCTTTCTAAATAAAAGGGCTTCTCTATAGACCCTTTCTAAATAAAAGGGCTTCTCTATAGACCCTTTTTGGGTGAAAAGATACTGCTACATACCTTTTTTGAATGCAAGGGTGCTTCCATACACCCTTTCTGAAAGAAATGGTGCTTCTATAGACCCTTTTTGCAAGAGAGGGTGTTTCTGAGGACCCTTTCTGACAGAATGAGTGCTTCTGAGGACCGTTTCTGAAAGAAAGGGTGCTTCTATACACACTTTCTGAAAGAAAGGGTGCTTCTATATACACTTTCTGAAAGAAAGGGTGCTTCTATATACACTTTCTGAAAGAGAGGGTGCTTCTATAGATGCTTCTGATATGAAGGGTGCTTCTATATATCCCTTCTGATATGAAGGGTGCTTCTATATATCCCTTCTGAAAGAAAGGGTGCTTCTATAGACCCTTTCTGAAAGATAGGGTGCTTCTATAGACCTTTTCTGAAAGATAGGTTTCTTCTATAGACCCTTTCTGAAAGATAGGGTGCTTCTATAGACCTTTTCTGAAAGATAGGTTGCTTCTATTGACCTTTTCTAAAAGATTAGGTGTTTCTATAGACCCTTTTTGAAAGATAGGGTGCTTCTGTAGACCCTTTCTGAAAGATAAGGTGCTTCTATTGATTCTTCCTGGAAGATATTGTGCCCCTGGTCGTCCCCGACCGACTATAGTCATATCTTGCTTGTTTTTCAATAACGTAGATTTTCCCCTAATTATTAGTACATAATTATAGTTGTTAATACCCGATCTAACACTTCCTTCTTTGCTCCTTTTTTCTGACAAATTCTAGAAAATATTGTTGCACTAAGCCTTCCCAAAATTGTGATCCTTTCCGCTTGTCATATTACAGTTAATCCTTTTGATGTGTGTTATTTTAGTTCACTTTCCTGATTGTTTTTTTTTTGTCGTAATGTTACACCCTTTTGGAAAATAGAAGACGAAACACTTTCTACAAAATTTTAATCTTTTCCTGTGTTCCTTCTTTGATGTTATGTTTTTCTAAGCGATATAGTTTCTCGCTTTCCTTGCCAGGCAACAATGAGCGAAAATAGAGGTCGCTTATATAAACATGTTATTAAATATTAAGTCAGTGTTTGGTATAAGGACGGAAGGCTAAACATTTCAAAATATGTGCTTGGTAATTTGGAAGCAGGAAAAGGCGATTAGAAAGGAAGTTGTGGCTACAGGTCCTTTCTTCATTTCCCTAAAGTTGAAAGTGGTCATAAGTTCCTTAAATATGACTTTCAGTATTAGGAAAATAGAAAATATTTTTGAAATAAATATGGCTTTCTTAGAAAACATCTTTTACGGATCATTATGAACTATTTTGCTGGATTATGGATTTAAAGGATTGAAATATTGATTTTTATTAAGAATAATGCGATACAAATGATATTAAAGGAAAATGTGTTTACTTTGTATGTAAATAGTATTGTACGTGTTTACTTTAAATTATGGTGGTTAAAATATTTTGTCTTCTATAAAAAAGCCTCAAGAGGTCTTCTGCCTTCTATAGAAGAAGTATTCTGTCATCCGCAAGAGGTGTCTTCTGTCATCTTTAGAAGAGCTGAAAAGGTCATCTAGCTATAGCAGAATAAGAAGCTTTTGACGACTTCTATAGAATAAAGAAGGTCCCTAGTTTTCTTCCGTTTACGTGGCCTAATACCCCATTTAGACTATACTCGGTTTAACAAATCCAGTCGATTTAAGTTGTCATTTTCATACAATATATGTCAAATAAATCGTGATATGTACTTTATCATCGCATAAGTGCATAGTCTAAACTAAGTTTAGTAAAAGGTTTGAAATCTCATTCTACGTTCTAAGGTATCGGAAGATAATTAGGCCTTCTGAATATTACTTAATGACACATAAAGACTCCCCAATTTCTCCTCTTGTCTTCTGAGTTAGATCTAAGAATTAGATTAAACAATACGATGCACTTTGATGATGCTTTAACATGTGTTACAAATGTATTGTAAACAAGTTTGTTGCTTAAACTTTTTGTTTTGAATAATAATAATAATAATATTGTTTTATTTTCATTCGGTGCCTTCAAGTCTTTCATAGGTAGAATATGAAATTCGTTACCATATTCTAGGATCATCATTGTAGTGTTAAACTACCAAGGGAAATCAGTCATAGAATATTAACGACATATCTTAAAAAACTCTTCTTCGTTCAAAGGAATTGGCAGATGAAGGTTCCCAAATGTCTCTTATCTTTCTCATGTTTAAAGTCTAGGCAATTAAGATTCCTAAGTGTCTACTTATATGTTCAAAATTTATTGAAACCTCCTAACAGTCTTAGAATTTTAAACACGTGTTAAAAATTTCCTTCTTTATTCTAAGGAATTGGGAGATGAAGGTTCCCACAGGTCTCATCCCATCTTGCTTAAATTAATAGCAGCCGGTATATTGCTACTGAACATGAAATTAAGATTCCTTAGAGTCTGTTAAGATTTCCAAAGTGTCGTTAAGTCTTCAAAGAACACTATTATTGAATAGTAAGAAGCACTGCTGCCTTGAAGTCTTTGTTCATCGGAATCGGGATATGTGAAAACCTATTTGAATATAATTATGTATGTGCGTGTCACATCAAGATTCCTAAGTGTCTACTGGTGCTTATAATACCTCATTTAATGTTTTTCTCCTTGTTTTTAGCGGTGCCTTTGTGTCTTTCTTGTGGAAAACACAAAGGCAAGTCATGTCGATAAAAACAAATGCCGTTCCTTAGTATTTTATTTAACATTTTTATGTTAATGTACAGAACGCAACTATAACAAGTAAAAAAGTATTAGTCGGCTTTACCGACAGAGATATACCCTCAGCCTGTGTGGATTGAAATAATGTTTTCCAAAAAAAAAACATGTATTTAGGAGGAGGATAGGAATAAAGCTCAAAAATTTGCGGGGATATCGATAGATATGGCTTTTTTACCATACTAGCCATACGAAAAACATAATATCGCTCTAAACAGGGCCAGGAAAACCTTCGGTAAAAATGTCCAAAAGATCCTCGAACAGACCCTTAACCCTTGCGCTCCAACCAACTACACGCGGTGTTATAGGGGTTGTTTGCACCTTTCAGGCTATTTTCTCAGGAAGTATGGACTTGCCCCTGATGAAACATGTACCGTCGTATGGAGGGCAGTGCATACAAGTTGCTACAACAAAAATCAAAGCGATTCGAGAGCCTAATCTGAACTTTTCCGAAATTTTGTGTGGGAGATACCCGAAGAAGTGGACCGATTGAGTCCATATTAGAACCTCATCTAAATCTAATAGAAATTTCACGATGTGCTAAGTATGGACCAAATCGCTTACTCCCTTCAAGAGTTATCGTTCGCACAAATTTTCCGAACATTTTCGAACTTTTGTGGGGGAGGTACCTAAAGGAGTGGACCAATATGACCCATCTTCGAACTTGAACTAAGTTTGGGCAAAATATTACGAAAGCCAAAATAAACTTGCTGCCTATACGAGGGCTGAACGTTAACTATCTGGCCTAACAATGAAAACTTGAACATTTACATTTTCTAAAGCCGTATAGTCGCCACACGGTCAGTTTTTCTGTAGAAACAGGCGCCCTTTTGCTTCAAAGAGCTTCTTACATGAACAACCTTCGTTGGATTTGGCTCGTTTTCGTAGATCTAAACGTTCTTCTGTTTAATGAAAGACCTAAATACGTAATCTGATTTATATTGAGTATATCAAAACGGCACCTTAAAATATCTTCTGCCTTCCATTAAAAACCTCAAAATGTCTTCACCTCAAATGATCTTCTATAGAATACCTAGAATGAAATTTTGTCTTTCATAGGAAACCCGAAAAGGTCTTTGTCTTCTGTAGAGGGCCTCAAGGGGTATGTAGTTTACTGTAGAAAACCTCAATAGTTTTTCTGTCTAATGATGGCTTCATGTGTACTGCTGTCTTCTGAAGAAGGCCTCAAGATGTATTCTGTTTAAAGAATAATACAAGTAGTTTTCGGTATGCAGAAGGCCTCAAGAGATCTTTTCAGAAGAATAAATCAAAATCGTGTATGTCTATAGAAGGTCACATGATGTCTACTGACAATAGAATACCTCACCAGCATATTTTGAGCCCTTAACAGGTCTCCTATGAAAACATCAGCAGGACTACTGCCTTCTATAGAAGACGTCATCAATGTATTTGTTCCATAGAGAATCCGCGGAAAACTAATTCCCAGAGGTAGGGGTTCTTCACACATAAACACAAAATGCCATAGAAGACCTCAAGGGGTCTGTTGAAGACCACAAGAATACCTCAAAAGAAGTTTTCTGTTTGAAGAAGAGCCCAAGACGTCTTCTGTCTATGGAAGGCCTCAGGAATACCCCAGAAAAATGTTTCTGCCTGTAGAAGGCCTCAAGAGATCTTCTTTCTATGGAAGACCTCAAGAAGTCTTCTGTCTATAGAAGACCTCAGAAAGTATTCCTTCCATAGACGAACTCAAGAGGTCTTCGGTCAAGAGGTCATCTGACTATAAAGAACTTTAAGATTTCTCCTGTCTATAGAAAATCTCTGTTTATAGACGACCTTAAGTGGTATTCTGTCTGTAGAAGATCTCAAGAGGTCTTCTCTCTACAGAATATTTCATCTGTCCATAGGAGGCCACATGGAAGACCCGAAGTCTTCACTCTATAAAAGAACTTAAGAGGCATTCCGCCTATATTAGAATTTTCTTGTCTGTAAAAGGCCTCAAGAGATCTTCTGTTTATAGAAAGCCTAAATCATATTCTCTCTGTGGAAAACCTCAAGAAGTCGTTTGTCTATCTTCCTCTTTATTTGCAAACCCGTTATCCAGATATAAGCGATCATACAATAACCGGCCGGAGACTGCGGGTCGTGTATTTTCATATTTCATATGATCTTCAGGGGAGAGTTACTTCAGTGGTTTCCCGTGACCTTCTGAAGGGTTAATATTTTCCCGCTAGTTTCAGCCGCTCCTCCTGGGGTTCGAACGCTGTTTGCTGCCACTTTATTTAAAGAGGTTTTACTACCCATATCCGGGAGGCATTCCCCTATCAGCCACCTGGGGAAGCGTCCAATAGCTGTTACGTGTTCCTCGAAAGACATCTGTCTATAGAATACCTCAAAAATATTCTGTCATTATCAGAGTTCAGGATGTCCAATAGAGGTTACAGGTTCCCAGAAATACGTCTGTCTATAGAAAACCTCAAAAATATGCTGTCATTATCAGAGTTCAGAATGTCTTCTGTCAATAAAAATCTTCCGAAGGGCTTCTTCCTATAGAGTTCCTCAAGAGATCTTCTTTTTTAAAAAGAGCTCACAAAATCTTCAGCCTATAGAAGACTTCTAGAGGTTTTCTGTCTATATAAGCCCATATTATACCCTCCACCATATGGAGGGTGTAATTAAATTTGTCATTTCGGTTGTAACACATCGTCGGATACCCTATAAAGTATATATATTATTGATCAACATAAAATTCTAAGTCGATCCAACCATGTCCGTCCGTCTGTCTGTCTTTTGAAATCAAGATACAGCTCGCAATTTTTAAGATATAGCGTCAAAATTTGGTACAGAAGTTTTTATTACTTCCAGGATGGTTGGTATTGAAAATGGGATATATCGGTCCACGTTTTGATACAGCCCCCATAGAACGGTACCTCCCGATTTTCGGTATTTTTGAGGTTTTAGCTTTATTATCCCACCAAAATAGCTGAAATTTGGTATTCAGTCATCGTTGGGTGTATAAAACTTTCCACCTGAAATTTGTTGGTTTAGGTTCACGCCTTCATATAGCCCATATTCGGTATTTTGAAGGTTGTTGCCACAATAATCTACCAAAATGGCTGAAATTGAGTACTTAGTCTTCCTTGGGGGTATAGAACTTTCCCCCAGAAATTTGTCGGTTAAGGTCCACGCCTTCATATAGCCCCCATAGAACGGTACCATCCGATTTTCGGTATTTTAAAAGTTATGGCCACAATAATCCACCAAAATGGCTGAAATTTGGTGCTTAGACTTCATTGGTGGTATAAAACTTTCCTTCAGAAATTTGTCGGTGTAGGTCCACGCCTTCATATAGTCCCCATAGAACGGTACCTCCCGACTTTCAGTATTTTTAAGGTTGTGGCAAAAATAATCCACTAAAATGGCTGAAATTAGGTACTTAGTCTTCGTTGGGGGTATAAAACTTTCCCCCGGCAATTTGTCGGTATGCGTCCATGCCTTTATATAGCCCCCATAGAACGGTACTTTCCAATTTTAAGTATTTTATAGGTTGTGGCCACAATAATCCACCGAAATGGCTGAAATTTGGTACTTTGTCTTCGTTGGCTGTATAAAACTTTCCCCCAGAAATTTGTCGGTATAGGTCCATGTCTTAATATAGCCTCCATAGAGCGGTACGTCCCGAATGTGGTTATTGTGAAAATTAGCCACATTTTTTTACCGAAATTGCTGAAATTTGGAATTTTGTCTTCTTCATACACGAAGGGAAATTGTTCCATTTTACTTCAATACAAATCGTGGTGGAAGGTATAACAAGTTCGGCCCGGCCGAACTTAACGCCGTTCTTACTTGTTTTTCTCTATAGGCGACCTTGTCTATACTAGAGCTCAAGGGGTCTTCTGCTTCTAGAAGACCCCAAGAGGTCAGAGGACAGAAGACAACAAGAGATCATGTATTCATCTAATCAAGGGAGGGCCTTAAGAGGTCTTCTAATCACGAGTTGAACTCTGTCTATGGAAGACCTATTCCTCCGTAAAACAAGAGGTCTTATGTTTGCACAGGCGACATTAAGAGTTCTTGCATCTAGAAAAACATCAAGAGGTATTCTGTCTGTATAAAAGGGGCCCTCGATCTGTGCAAAAGACTTCAAGAAATTATCTGTCTGTACAGAAAAACTCAAAAACAAATGGACTATAGAAGACCTCAAATACCTGACCTCAGGAGGCTTTCTGTCAATAAAATACAGTACGATATTTTCCACATATAGAAGAACCCAAGAGGTATTCTCATCACGGAAGGACATCAAAAAGTCATCTAATCAAGTGAGGGTTTTAAGAAGTCTTCTCATCACGAGTTGATCTCTGTCTATAGAAGACCTATTCATCCGTAAAACACGCTAAAATGTCTTCTGGCTATAGAATACACCAAGAGGTCTTATGTCTGCACAGGCGACATTAAGAGTTCTTGCGTCTAGAAAAACATCGAGAGGTATTCTGTCTGTACAAAAGGGGCCCTCGGTCTGTGCAAGAATACTTCAAGACGTTATCCGTCTGTACAGAAAACCTCAAAAACAAATGGACTATAGAAGACATCAAAGACCTGAAGGGGTTTACTCTCTGTACAGACGACCTCATGAGGTTCATAGGAGATGTCTATTGAAGACCTCAAGTGGTCTTCTGCCTGTACAGAAGACTTCAAGATGTGTTCTGTCTATAAAAGGTCACATGAGGTACTCTGTCTCTATAAAAGACCTGAACAGCTCTTTATTCTGATAAGAAGATTACATCCTTCTGCTTGTGTGGCCATACGAGATCTTCTTTCTGCATCGACTTCTTCTGTCTCCTGTAGGTCTTTAACCTGTACAGACAGGCTCAAGAGGTCTCCTGCATATATAAGTCAAGAAGAGATCTCCATGTTATAGGGAGGGAGGTGCCATATTATTGACTTAGCATAGAACTGTCAAATAATTTTTATTTTTATACCCTCCACCACAGTACGGAGGGTATATTAAGTTTGTTTTTCGGCTTGTAACGCACTGAAATAATCATTTACGACCCTATTAAGGCAATATATTCTTGATCCGGATAAAACTCTCGAGTCGATGTGTCGTCCACAATAATTGAAAGCTATATTTTTGCAACCGATTGTTTGATTGTGTTTTTCCATAGACAGGTCAAATTCGTAGATGGGCTATTTGGGCCCACGTTTCGGTATAGCCTCTATTTAACGGTATCTCCCAATTTAAGGTATTTTGAGGAGTTTTGCTACATATTTTGACCTATCTGTAATTTGACATTTGATGTTCCCATTGGTCACAGAATTTCTCCATCAAAATTTTTCAACTTAGGTCCACACTGTGATAAATTTAGGCCCCACAAAAAAGGTGTCGAAAGATTGAAGACATATTTAGGTACATTTACCGACTTTTTTAGGCATTTGGGTATCCGTAGTCCACCTAAAGTTGTGGACAAGTAAGCAAACTATTTATTCCATTTTAGTCCAGATGGAGGATATAAAAAAGTTCGCCCCTGCCGAACTTAACAATTTTCGACTTGTTTTTAATCAGTTTTATAATTCAATATTATGCCCTTGTGGGAGTAGTTGTAACATGACTTGCACTCTCTTATCTTTGCATATTGCCTGTGGGAGGAATGACTTTAATTTGTAACTGATATTTATCAATACTCCCTCTCAAATTCATATTACTCACTTCCAAGGAATTTTATTCGTAACTTCTAACATTGATTCATAGTTATTACATGGGGTTTTAATCTCTTAACCTTTCCATGAATTAGCTAACCCTCAATCAATTTGCTTCTTTGGAAAATGATTAGAATTCCTTTCAAGGAAACTGATTCAAATTCCTTCACGTTTAAGTGAAAAATTCCACAATTGCTAACTAAAATATTTTAGTTGGAAATGCCAAAAATGTGGGTGTAACGTTACCACTACACAAAACAAACAAGGGTTACTGTGAAAGGGAGAAGGGGAGAGTGGGTGTAACATTACCGAAACAAAGCAAAACAATGGCTAACTGTCGAAGGTGTAAAGTTATGAAGGCGATAATAGAAATATGAAAATGAAGTGACAATCGAACGATGATTTTACACATAGTAGGGAAATTTTCTGGTCATTGTTTTCCAGAAGCACTCTACGTGTTTCACTCTACGTAGCTTAAATTTATATTATTGAATTCTACCTACTATTGAAGCCCCCACATACCCAATATACTTGCCGATGTCCTCAAATAATGTGGCCTGGTTGACGTATCTTTGAATTTCTTTTCTCTTGTAAAGGGTCAAAGGGTCTCCATTGGTCACAATTAAACATTTTGATGGCCTAATAAAAGCTTAATTTACTTTTAAAAATAAATATCCTTAAAGGTTGACACTTTCCAGGCTGAATCACATTTTCTTTAATTGTTTTTCCATAAACTGGTGTTTTTCTTGTTTGTAGTCTTTTAAACCTGTGTATGCATATAAAATAAATGTTTTTTTTTATTACCAAGAAATTATTGCTAGATTACAGCCCAATGGCCTTTATGATTAAGATTGGGCGGTAATGCTACAATCCATTGTAGGCCCCATCACAGTTGGTTCGTTCGTTCACCCTCCTATTTAGTTCATATCCTTGTTACACGATCTTTACTTTCGAGCAAAATCTACATAATCTAAAGAATGAATTTCGTATTCCACAATCATCTTCTCATGGAAATTAGCTTCCTTTTAAAGTAAAAATTTCATACATTACATTCACATGTAATATACCTGTTAATTCCACCCTTCCAATTGTATATTAGCTATTAAACTCCCTCCCATTTTTAAAGTTACAAATGAAAGTGCCTCTGACTGCGATGACTGGAGAAAGTCCCCTAAAAACCTCGGAGTTTTCATTTCACTACCCGATTTACGCCTATGCATTTTCACCATGGAAACCATGCCCTCCTTATTACCCTAGTTCACATAGTTCTGCATAAAATGTTACACCACTCACCTCTCTTAACATTAACTCACTACCATAGTGACTTCGTCCCAATCTTCAATCTCTGTTTCCCAGAATTGTTATCAAATATTTCTGTTCATCCGAAATTATTAGAATTTAACTGTAAAATCATAAAACCATTGCTTCTACATTCCCATATTTTGTTATTATCGGCTTCATAACTTTACACCTTCTACAGTTAGCCATTGTTTTGCTTTGTTTCGCTAATGTTACACCCTCTGTCCTTTCTACTTTTCACAGTAACCCTTTGTTTGTTTTGTGTAGTGGTAATGTTACACCCACTTTTTATGACATTTCCAACTAAAATATTTTTGGTTAGCATTTGTGGAATTTTACACTTAAATGTTAAGGAATTTTAATATCAGTTTCCTTGGAAGGACATGTTTTGATAGATATAAAAATTCATGGAAATGATTAGAGATTAAAACCCATGTAATGATTGTGAATCAATGTTAGGGGTAAATGATAATATCATTTCTTTGTTTGTGGGATAAACTGTTGCAATGTTAAAGAGGCAACAAAATGGAAATTATTTGAAAGTGAATAAAGGTGTATGTTTGTGAAGGACAAGTATGAAATAATATTAGTTATCCACTATGTCACTTCATCTTTAAACAATTGGATGTCACAATGGGAAGTTAGAAGGATAAGAGTCAGATTGCTGCTACGGCCTGGGAGGACAAATGTTCCATAGAAGACTAGAAAGTCTTCTTGTAAAAGACCGATGATTATGGAAGTGAGGGAGGAGTATGAAATAATATAAGTTAGAATTCATCTCACCTTTAAAAAATTTAATGTCAGTTTGGGACATTAGGTGTATGAGATTCAGACCGCAGTTACTTCCATTAAGGTAGAAAGCCTTCTAAAAGACTATTACAACGCCTTCTCGTAGAAGACAAGCAGGACTTAAAGAAAACCAGAATTACATCTAATTACATCTAAGATCTTCTAAAATGATATGATAAGTGCTTTTCAAAGAAGTTCAGGAGGTGAGTGGAGTCTGAAAACTACAGAAAACCACAAGGTCCTTTTTCGGCGCCTAGAAATTTGACTTCTGGAAGACAAGAAGGTCTTTTTATGGAATGATAAGGGATCATTAAAGAAAAAATATGATTTTCTTATAGAAAATCAAAAAGTCTTCTTGAATACGACTGGAAAGATTTCTTACGGAAAAACAGAGGATCTGTCTGGTTGGCTGGTGCGCACGATAACTCTCGAACGGATGAACCGATTCGGTCCAAAATGTGGCCTTCGTAATATTTTGTCAAAACTTAGTTTAAGTTCGAAGATGGGCCATATCGGTCCACTCCTTCCGGTACCTCCCCCACAAAAGTTTACAAAATGTTCGGAAACAAGTAAAAAAGTATCAGTTGGCTTTGCCGACAGAGATATACCCTCAGCCTGTGTATATTGAAACAATTTTTTCCCACAATACGTATGTATTAGGGCGTTTAAACCGACAAAATGTTGATTAGGATTAAAGATCAAAAGTTTTGCGGAGGAGATACTAAAAGGAATGGATCGACATTGACCGTTATGAAAGTGGATCTCCAGTCACAACATATGGTGCCATAGGGGGTTTTTACACACTTCGGGCTGTTTGTTCGAGAAGTATGGTTTTGCCCCTAAAAAAACTTGTACCATCGTACTTGAGGCAGCGAATGCAAGCTGCTTCAACAAAAATCAAAGTGATTCGATATGAGGTCTTAAAGTGAACTTATCTGAAATTTTGTGTGGGAGGTACTGGATGGAGTGGACAAATATAGTCCATATTTGAAACTGATCTATATCTGGATGTGTAATTTAGGATGTGTGTATATTAGGATGTGCAAAATATAGACCAATTCGGCCACTCCCTTCAAAAGTTACCGTACGAACAATTTTTCCGAACATTTTTGAACTTTTGTGGGGGAGGTACCTGAAGGAGTGGACCGGTATGGCTTATCTTTAAACTTAAACTATGTTTGGACAAAATATTACTGAGACCAAATTTTAGACCGAATCGGCAGATCCGTTCGAGACTTATCGGTTATCGGTAGTTACACACGGTGTCATAGGGTTTTTTTGTAACTTTTAGGCTATTTTCTCGGGAAGTATGGACTTGCCCCTAATGAAACTTACGGCGTCGTATAGAGGACAGCGAATACAACTTGCGTAAACAAAAATCAAAGCGATTCGAGACCTGGTCCAAAACTGAACTTTTCCGAAATTTTGTGTGGGAGGTTCCCGAAGGAGTGGACCGATTGAGTCCATACTGGAACCTCATCTATGTTTGGTAGAAATTACACGATGTGCAAAGTATGGACCAAATCGGTTATTCCCTACAAGAGTTATCGTGCGCACAAGTTTTGCGACAATTTTTGAACATTTGTGGGGGAGGTACCTGAAGGAGTGGACCATCTTCGAAGTTAAATCGAATCCTGACAAAATATTTCGATACCCAAAATTTGAACTGAATCGATTGATCCGTTCGAGAGTTATCGTGCGCACCAGCCAGCCAGACAGACGGACAGACAGACAGACAGACAGACGGACTGACGGACATTGCTAGATCTACTCAAAATTGTCTGAAACGGATATCGTACAAACATACTTGGGGTCTTAAACCATTATTTCGATGAGGCACATTTTTGGTCGTATCAAAGTGTAAATACCCTCTTTAGCCTAAAGGCTGAGGGTATAAAAATGTGCGCACGATAACTTTTGAAGATTCGAAAAGGTTTGAAAATTTTGGATAAATTCAGTTTAAGTTCTGCTCTTGAATCACTTTAATTTCTAATAATTTTCTAAGAAAACACACTACACTATGCAACTACGGCAAGCAAATTTCCCTTAATATCTTTAGTCCGCAAATGTTCTTAATAAATCAATCTTTCAATCCTTTATAAACGAAAATCCGCCAATAAACATTGTTTTGAATCCAAAATTGTGTTTTCTTAGAAAACTAATTTTTATTTAAATAATATTGTAGATTTTCCTAAAGCAAAAGTCATATTTAAGGAATTTACCGCCATTCTCGACACTGAACAAATGAAAGGCCTGTAGCCACAATATCCTTTCACCTTTTCCTTTATTTTAAACTGATCACATATTTAGTAAAAACGGAAGGCTTATGTCTTCATACCGCTAAACGTTGACTTAATATTTTATAATATGTTTATTCAACCGGTCTCAATATTCCTTCCTTTCCCTCACAAGGACAATTGAAATTAAATCCCTTTGGAAAACACAACATCAAAGCAGCTAAACAGGAAAAGATTAACATTTTGTAGAAGATATTTTGTGCACTGTTTTCAAAAAGGGTGTAACATTACGACCAGTTAAATAAATATTTTATAGAAAAGACACACACACGTGAGATGGATTGTAATATGACTAATATGACAAGCGAAAAGGATCACCAGTTATGGAAGGCTTAATGCAACAATATTTATAGAAATTTGACAAAAAAGGCAAAGGAAGATGTACTGCGATTTAAAATACAAACACACATATATATATGACGAAAACATTTGTAGGTAGTAATACAAGAACATGTGACGATTTCTAGAATATATTTTCAATCTAACCTAATTTACATAGGCGGCTCGATACAGAACAAATAGCCTTTGCAGTTGTTGAATTAAATATATAGACGCGGACAATTAATTTAGATTGGGTCGAGACCTTCGTACTAAATATCACAATTTCTATGATCCCGGATTTGTCAGCGAATCTTTGGTGAAAAACTTCCCACATGGGAGTAACTGATAGCTGACTCTCACCCCCCTTACTTCTCCCACTGACATCAAATTGTTTGAAGTAAAAAGTACTTTATGGTTAACTTATATTAATACTCTACCCTCACATCCACATTTTTTTACTCACATTCTATGAGTTTTCACTTTATTTGCCTAGTTCACAAACAACAGTTTATCCCACACCCCAAGAAATGATATTATCCTTTACTCCTAACATTGATTCACAATCATTACATGGGTTTTAATCTCTAATTCATTTCCAGAAAATTTATATCTTTCATACTCATGCCTTCCAAGGAAACTGATTCAAATTCCTTCACGTTTAAATGTAAAATTCCACAATTGCTTACCAAAATATTTTAGTTGGAAATGCCATAAAAAGTGGGTGTAACATTACCACTACACAAAACAAACAAAGGGTTACTGTGAAAAGTAGAAAGGACAGAGGGTGTAACATTAGCGAAACAAAGCAAAACAATGGCTAACTGTAGAAGGTGTAAAGTTATGAAGCCGATAATAACAAAATATGGGAATGTAGAAGCAATGGTTTTATGATTTTACAGTTAAATTCTAATAATTTCGGATGAATAGAAATATTTGATAGCAATTCTGGGAAACAGAGATTGAAGATTGGGACGAAGTCACTATGGTAGTGATTTAATGTTAAGAGTGGTGACAAAGATGTAACATTTTCTTCAGAACTATGTGAACTAGGGTGAAGAGGAGGGCATGGTTTCCATGGTGTAAATGCTAAGGCGTAAATCGGGTAGGGAAATTAAAACTTCGAGGTTTTTAGGGGACTTTCTCCAGTCATCGCAGTCAAAGGCACATTTAATAGCTAATATAAAATTGGAAGGGTGGAATTAACATGTATGTATATTAAATGTTCCTCCCAATCTTATAATACTTGAGATTTTTACTTTAAAAGGAAGCTAATTTCCATGAGAAGGTGATTGTTAAACATGAAGTCATTCTTTAGATTATGTAGATTTTGCTCGAAACAAGGTTATGAACTAAATAGGAGGGTGAACGAACGAACCAACTGTGATGGGGCCTACAATGGATTGTAAACATTACCGCCTAATCTTGATCATAAAGGCCATTGGGCTGTAATCTAGCAATAATTTCTTGGGTAATAAAAAGGGCACATTGATTTTATACGCATACACAGGTTTAAAAGACTAAAAGCAAGAAAAACACCAGTTTTAGGAAAAACAATTGAAGAAAATGTGATTCAGCAGGGAAAGTGTCAACCTTTAAGGATATTTATTTTTAAAGGTAAATTAAGCTTTTATTTTGGCCATCAAAATGTTTAATTGTGACCAATGGAGACCCTTCGATCCTTTAAAATAGAAAAGAAATTCAAAGATACGTCAACCAGGCCACATTATTTGAGGACATCGGCAAAGTATATTGGGTATGTGGGGCTGCAATAGTATGTAAAATTCAAGAATATAAATTTAAAGCTACGTAGAGTGAAACACGAAGTGCTCCAAATAGATGTTTTCTCCTATCGATGCAGTTCTCATAAAGTGATAATTTTATACAGTAGTCCTATCGAGCTTGGCAGTCAAATACCAATACCATCCATTACAATATGTTGAAACATTTCAAAAAAAATGAGCCCACATTTTCGGAACAACACAATATGTTCTTCCCAACAAGTATGTATAAGGACATTAGTTAGACACATTTGTCGTATTGGTTAACCTTTAATCAATTCCACGAAAATCTACATCCATCCAACTGCTTCTAGAAAACAATGACCAGAAAATTTCCCCATTATGTGTAAAATCATCGTTCGATTGTCACTTCATATTCAAATTTCTAATATCGCCTTCATAACTTTACACCTTCGACAGTTAGCCATTGTTTTGCTTTGTTTCGGTAATGTTACACCCACTCTCCCTTCTCCTTTTCACAGTAACCCTTTGTTTGTTTTGTGTAGTGGTAACGTTACACCCACTTTTTTTGGCATTTCCAACTAAAATATTTTTTGGTTAGCAATTGTGGAATTTTTCACCTAAAATATCATGGAATTCTAATCATTTTCCAAAGAAGCAAATTTATTGAGAGTTAACAAATTCATGGAAAGGTTAAGAGATTAAAACCCATGTAATAACTATGAATCAATGTTAGAAGAATTTGAGAGGGAGTATTGATAAATATCAGTTGCACTAAAAGCACTGTTGGGCAGAAATGATCGGCCTCATACACAAAAGTGTAAAAAATACATGAGTCTCTCGCAATTTGCCCACCATTGACTAAAAGTCATTCCTCCTACATGCAATATGGGAAAATAAGAGAGTGCAAGTCATATTACAACTACACCCAGAAGGGCATAATATTGAATTATATAACTGATTAAAAACAAATCGAAAATCGTTAAGATTGGCAGGTCCGAACTTTTTATATCCTCCATCATAAATTATTCCGAACTAAAATGGAATAAATAATTTTCTTATTTGTCCACAATTTTAGGTGAAAATATTTTTTGACAGCTGATACCCAAATGCCTAAAGAAAGTCAGTAAATGTACCTAAAAATGTCTTCAATCGGACGGCACCCATTTATGGGAGCTACATATATCACATTGTGGACCTAAGCTGAAAAATGTTGGTGGGAAAATTCTGTGACCAATGGGAACATCAAATGTCAAATTACAGACAGTTCGGTCAACATATGTAGCAAAACTCCTTAAAATACCTTAAATTGGGAGGTACCGTTAAATATCGGCTATACCAAAACGTGGGCCCATGTAGCCCATTTAGGAAGTATGGCTTTCTAGCTCAATTATTGTGCACGCTAGAGTTGTTGTAAAAGACGGACAGACGGACATGTCCACATCGACTCAGAATTTTATCCTGATCAAGAGTATATCGCAAATGATTATATCAATGCGTTCTGGACCGAAAAAGAAACTTAATGGAATGATGAAAAAATTCATTATTGTTGTTTATTATTTAATGAAACTTTTCATTTATTCAATCAAAATATACGTTGGTTCAAAATCAATGAAACATTTTTCTTTCAGTGTACCCTTCCTACTATGGAGGTTAATAATATGGCATCTGCCTCCCTATAGCATGTAGATCTCTTCTTAACTTATATATGCAGGAGACCTCTTGAGGTCGTCTATACAGACAGAAAACCTAAAGGACACAGAAGAGGTCAATGCAGAAAGAAGACTTCTAATGGCCACACATATAGAAGCATGTGGTCTTCATATCAGAATAAAGTACTCTTCAGTTCTTATATAGAGAGGTGTTCAAGAGGTGTTCTCTATAGACAGAAGAGGTGTTCTCTATAGACACATTAAACCCATTCAGGTCTTTCAGGTATTCTATAGTCCATGAGTTGTTGAGGTTTCTATACAGACAGATGACTTCTTGAAGTCTACAAGCCTTGTTCGCTACCAAATGTAATGGATTTGAAAATGTCAGCATGGAATGAAATCATACTTAAATGCAATTTTTTGTATAATCGTATGGAAATTAGTTTCATATAAAAATAGGTAAAAAACTTTTTAAGTTAAACGGTTTTATGTTAAACATACATTGCAATGTTTAAGATAAATGTACTAAAAACCAAAAAATAATAAAATAGATACAATCGTGGGAATTATAAACATATGCATAGACTAGACTAAAATAAAACCGTGGGGCACGTCAATTGTCTACAATCGTTGAATAAAATATTTGTTTTGTAATGTTACACTATAATTAGGCAATTGTTCAACCGACAACGATGGACGTGTGATAAGTAGGGCTAGAATGTGGAAACAAGCTAGCAAGCTCGATTATAAGTGAGTTTTAGGGTTTCATAGTGGTGAGCGAGTAGTACTTTGTCGATTAAAAGCAAACTACGAGCAGTGAAACGATTCCTCGACAACCAGCAGTGTGAATGTCCAACGATAAACTAGTTGAAACATCTCTTTTATTTACATGGAGTGTATAACTATTGGAATTTTCATGAGCAAGAAAATAGTAAGTAATTACCTCACCGTCTGCGAGCCAACTGCCTAACGACGAATTAAACGATTCTTCTATCGCACATTAAGTCGATAATTTGTAGACAATTGACGTGCCCCACGGTTTTATTTTAGTCTAGTCTATGCATATGTTTATAATTCCCACGACTGTATCTATTTTATTATTTTTTGGTTTTTAGTACATTTATCTTAAACATTGCAATGTATGTTTAACATAAAACCGTTTAACTTAAAAAGTTTTTTTTTACCTATTTTTATTTTCTAGTTTTTAGTGTTTATTTCGCATTCTGTTTAATTCGTTTAGTGCTTCATTATTGCAAGGTTTCTTGCCCGTTAGTTTATTGCAGTCCAACTCCTCTATACGTAGTCCCTGCAAAGATCTTACTCTACTAAGAGCCACGTAGGCTTGACCTTCTTCAAACAGTTTCGCACCTAAGTATACGACTGCGTGATCCACAGTGCTGGCCTGCATTTTATGTATTGTAGAAGCCCATGATAGTATTAAAGGCAACACACATCTGTGTGTATCGCTCCCGTTGTTTTGTTAACCTGGCTTTATATTCTTAAGGCGTTTCTGACGCTATCATCTGAGTGTATCGCTCACGTTGCTTTGTTAACCTGGCTTCATATTCTTCAGGCGTTTCTGACGCCGTCGTTTGTGTATATCGCTGACGTTGCTTTTTTAACCTGGCCTCATATTGCTCAGGTGTTTTTGACGCTAATTGTTCCCGTCGTTTCTGTAATCGACTATTTCTATCACCTTCACTTTCTTTAGCTCGTTTTGCTTTATACTTTTCTTTCGCTTTTTGAAGCCTTCGTTTACGTTGTGTTGCAGTTTCTGTTTTATTTGTGTTTGTATTTTTTATATTTTTTACCATTTTGTTCCCACGAGTACTGGACATTTAAACGGTCGACCCCCCCAGAGGTCCAATAAAG
The DNA here is from genome assembly GCF_047663935.1 of Musca autumnalis. Lineage (NCBI taxonomy): Eukaryota > Metazoa > Arthropoda > Insecta > Diptera > Muscidae > Musca > Musca autumnalis. The sequence continues at coordinate 234,057,677 of NW_027411977.1, forward strand.
GGGCAAGGCTATGTACAACAAGATGCGCCTGAGTCTTGAGGGGAAAACGCTAATGACATTTCATTTTTATCCACCCTAACGCCATACAGTTCTCGGCGCGTTTTATCATTTCACCTTAACTTGGGTGGTGTACCGCTAACGACGTATCATTTTTAGCCAACCTAACGCCACACAGTCCTCAACACGATAAAAAAAAGCTTGACTTGGGTGGTGGATTCAGGCGGGATTAATCAGATACGTAAGTTACAGATTCAATTTCTAAATTTAAATCTTAAGTATACGCCATTTAGTGGCTGCGCCCATCTTAAATATTGAGGTTGTATAGTGCACTGTATTCTTCTTGTCAAGCCCTTTTATTTGATACCCATATTGGTTTGATTGATAAAAAATTTTTATCAGCCATTCGGTAGCGGCGGCCATCTTCGATATCAATGTTGCATAGTAAATTGTATTCTACTTTTTGAGACCTTTCATTTGATACCCATGTTGATGGGATTGATAAAACCTAAGTTATCCGCCATTTTGTAGAGGCCGCCATATTGGATTTAAATTTTTTATAGTATATTGTATTCTGCTTGTTGAGCCCTTTCATTTGATACCCATATTGATGGGATTGATAAAACCTACGTTATCCGCCATTTTGTAGCGGCGGCCATCTTGAATTTATAATGATAATGAATAAACATAATTGTATTGTCACCAAAATATAAAGTGTATACAAAATTTCAGATTAATCGGTTGACAGGAAGAGGGTCAAATTTGAATTACTAAATTTGACCCAAGAATAAATAAAACAAACGGGGTGAGCTAAATAAAACCATTTAAGAAATCCACGTTTATGAAAAAAATTCTTTAAAAAATCCACGTCTATGAAAAAAATTCCCTAAAAAATCCACGTCTATAAAAAAAATTCTTTAAAAAATCCACATCTATGAAAAAAATTCTTTAAAAAATCCACGTCTATGAAAAAAATTCTTTAAAAAATCCACGTCTATGAAAAAAAAAAATCTTTAAAAAATCCACGTCTATGAAAAAAATTCTTTAAAAAATCCACGTCTATGAAAAAAATTCTTTAAAAAATCCACGTCTATGAAAAAAAATCTTTAAAAAATCCACGTCTATGAAAAAAATTCTTTAAAAAATCCACGTCTTTAAAAAAATTCTTTAAAAAGTCCACGTCTATGAAAAATTTTTTTAAAAAATCCAGGTCTATAAAAAAAATCTTTAAAAAATCCACGTCTTTGAAAAAATTCTTTAAAAAATCCACGTCTATAAAAAAATCTTTAAAAAATCCACGTCTATGAAAAAAAATAAAAATAATAAAAAAAGGCAAATATCCCATGAGGTCTTCTGTAGACAGACAGAAGATGCTTGAGAGTCTATAAACAAACTACAGATTATTTATTATGGCCGGAAGATCCACAGAGGTCATTTTTTCACAGAACACCGATTGACTTGAATTCTGACTTCCTCCTTCATTTGGATTATTAGCTATGTTTAAAACAAATCATCATTCATCTGTAGTAACAATATCCATAGTGTAGAGTTCCTACAATATTAAATTTGACTTGAGGAGTTCTTCATGAACACCTTCAATCTTTTGGTTAGGAAGGTTCATTCCATACTGTGCACATCTATTGCCTTACTTCTCATCCATAACCATTATGCATTGAATATCATTTTCCTTTACTTCTAGCATCACAAGAAATTTTCCAGGGTATTGGTCGACCGTTAAATAACTTCCACGAAATTATTCCTCTATGGATATATTTCTAAAAACCAATGAAAAGAAATTTCCTCTCGTTTAGGTGTAAAATCATCATCCGATAGTCACTTTATATTCATATTTCTATTATCGCCTTCATAACTTTACACCTTCGACAGTTAGCCATTGTTTTGCTTTGTTTCGGTAATGTTACACCCACTCTCCCTTCTCCCTTTCACAATAACCCTTTGTTTGTTTTGTGTAGTGGTAACGTTACACCCACTTTTATGGCATTTCCAGCGAAAATATTTTTGTAAGCAGTGCAGGAATTTTAAACATCTTCCTTGAAAAGATTACCATTGAGGGATATCAAATTCCTGGAAATTATTAGAGATTAAACCCCATGTAATAATTGTGAAACAATGTTGGTGCTTAGTAAGAAGGATTTCGGTTTGCATGCGCCATAAAGTGTGGTAACGGGCTCATATTCTTTGGAAGTAACTTACTTGTGTTTTGAAAGGATTGCAGAAAAGTTATACAAGGATTCGTTCACCATATAAACCACACCAATTCTACTCTCACCAAAGAACCTGCAAATATAAGAGATGCTTAAATGACTCAAGGGACTTTGAGTGAATAATTCATGTCCAAAATGTAGGTAAATATGAGTTCTGCCGTCGTAACATGTTACGTTTATCGTTAAAAGACGATATGTCTAAAACTATCAAAATGACGTGTCTAACCATGATACGAAATTTGTTATTCTGTGATTCTTCCATCCACATCCTGGAAATTGAAGAAGTAATTACACCAAATAGCTTCAAGGGAAATAGAAACTGTTTCTAGTCCGACCATCTGCCTATTTTTATATGTTTATATGATTTGTGATGCACTTCTTTAGCTAAAAGGAGCAAGATTTCCCTACATGAGGATATACATATTTAAAATCCTTCAACAAATGTTAATAATATTTTCTTAAACAACACATCTAATTTAATACATGAGTTAGCTAAACATAATTCCCCTAATATCTTTAGCCTGCTAATATTCTTAATAACTCAATCGCTCAATCCTTTAAATCTAAAACCCTGCAATACCCTTCTTAATGAACCCTAAAAGGTGTTTTCTTAGAATACTAATTTTATTTAAATAATATTGGCATTCTTTTCTATAACAGAAGTCATATTTAAGGAATTTACTTCCAGCTTATAGCAAAGCAAGACCTGTAGCCACAACTTTCTTCCCGCACACCTTTTGCTTCTACTCTTTCAAATCACACATTTAGTAAGGTTAAGCCTTCAATTGTCGCTCTGCTTAAAACTGACTTAATATTTTATAATATGTTTATTTAGGAAACCCTTTTTTCGCTCTTTTTGTTTCTTTTCCATATGCGGGAAATTCAAATCCCTAAGAATAACATGATGAGTTTAATGTGACATGCAGACAAAAAGACCAAACATTGCGACAAAGAACGAAAAAAAAAACGCTGTATAAATATAAGCTGGATTAACTACAAAATGGCAAAACTAAAGGATCATAATTTAGCAAAGGCTTAGTGCAACAACAGTTTGCAGTATGTTTTCGAAAAACAAATGGACTTTAATGAAAAATGTATGAGGCCTGAAAAATACACACATTTTTAAAGGCCATCCTCAGACCTTTAAGCGTGGATTTTTAAAGAAATTTATTTCTACCATCCTCAGACCTTTAAGCGTGGATTTTTAAAGACATTTATTTCTGCCATCCTCAGACCCTTTAAGCGTAGATTTTTAAAGAAATTTATTTCTGCCATCCTCACACCTTTAAGCGTGGATTTTTAAAGAAATTTATTTCTGCCATCCTCACACCTTTAAGCGTGGATTATTAAAGAAATTTATTTCTGACATCCTCACACCTTTAAGCGTGGATTTTTAAAGAAATTTATTTCTGCCATCCTCAGACATTTAAGCGTGGAATTTTAAAGAAATTTATTTCTGCCATCCTCAGACATTTAAGCGTGGAATTTTAAAGAAATTTATTTCTGCCATATTCCGACCTTTAAGCGTGGAATTTTAAAGAAATTTATTTCTGCCATATTCCGACCTTTAAGCGTGGATTTTTAAAGAAATTTATTTCTGCCATATTCCGACCTTTAAGCGTGGATTTTTAAAGAAATTTATTTCTGCCATATTCCGACCTTTAAGCGTGGATTTTTAAAGAAATTTATTTCTGCCATATTCCGACCTTTAAGCGTGGATTTTTAAAGAAATTTATTTCTGCCATATTCCGACCTTTAAGCGTGGATTTTTAAAGAAATTTATTTCTGCCATATTCCGACCTTTAAGCGTGGATTTTTAAAGAAATTTATTTCTGCCATATTCCGACCTTTAAGCGTGGATTTTTAAAGAAATTTATTTCTGCCATATTCCGACCTTTAAGCGTGGATTTTTAAAGAAATTTATTTCTGCCATATTCCGACCTTTAAGCGTGGATTTTTAAAGAAATTTATTTCTGCCATATTCCGACCTTTAAGCGTGGATTTTTAAAGAAATTTATTTCTGCCATATTCCGACCTTTAAGCGTGGATTTTTAAAGAAATTTATTTCTGCCATATTCCGACCTTTAAGCGTGGATTTTTAAAGAAATTTATTTCTGCCATATTCCGACCTTTAAGCGTGGATTTTTAAAGAAATTTATTTCTGCCATATTCCGACCTTTAAGCGTGGATTTTTAAAGAAATTTATTTCTGCCATATTCCGACCTTTAAGCGTGGATTTTTAAAGAAATTTATTTCTGCCATATTCCGACCTTTAAGCGTGGATTTTTAAAGAAATTTATTTCTGCCATATTCCGACCTTTAAGCGTGGATTTTTAAAGAAATTTATTTCTGCCATATTCCGACCTTTAAGCGTGGATTTTTAAAGAAATTTATTTCTGCCATATTCCGACCTTCAAGCGTGGATTTTTAAAGAAATTTATTTCTGCCTGTTGGGCTCCAAAGCCTTATAATGGAGGCCCAAGGGGGGTTAAAGCCTTTTCAAAATAAAAGACTGAGTTGAAGTTTTTTAATGTTTATTGGAGGTTGGATCTCCTTGACCAACTCCTTTCAATGTTCAAACTTAACTAACTTTCTAAACATGCAAAAATAGTTCAACAACTAAAGTTAACGGAATGGTATTTACATTAGCATATAATAAGTAAAAAGTAAATAATGTAAATTAAATAATGAAATAGATAAATGTTATTATGTTCGCTCTTCATGGAGTAAATACAATAATATTTAGAACTGTATATAAATAAATACAAACGATTTGCTCTTCATGAGCCTTATACCAATTAGAATCATAAGTGATTGAACGAGAGGAAAGTAATAAAGTGATTGAGATAAAGAGAGATAAAGTACTGGAACGTATCCGTTGGTGCTCTTCACGCACTTTTGTCAATTATTATTGTAGCAAGGGAAGGAACCTTTACGATATTGTTGAACTCGCTTCAACACTGCCATATTCCGACCTTCAAGCGTGGATTTTTAAAAACAGTTATTTCTGCCATATTCCGACCTTCAAGCGTGGATTTTTAAAAACAATTATTTCTGCCATATTCCGAGCTTTAAGCGTGGATTTTTAAAGAAATTTATTTCTGCCATCCTCAGACCTTTAAGCGTGGATTTTTAAAGAAATTTATTTCTGCCATATTCCGACCTTTAAGCGTGGATTTTTAAAGAAATTTATTTCTGCCATCCTCAGACCTTTAAGCGTGGATTTTTAAAGAAATTTATTTCTGCCATATTCCGACCTTTAAGCGTGGATTTTTAAAGAAATTTATTTCTGCCATATTCCGACCTTCAAGCGTGGATTTTTAAGGAAATTTATTTCTGCCATATTCCGACCTTCAAGCGTGGATTTTTAAAAACAGTTATTTCTGCCATATTCCGACCTTCAAGCGTGGATTTTTAAAAACAATTATTTCTGCCATATTCCGAGCTTTAAGCGTGGATTTTTAAAGAAATTTATTTCTGCCATATTCCGACCTTAAGCGTGGATTTTTAAAGAAATTTATTTCTGCCATATTCCGACCTTTAAGCGTGGATTTTTAAAGAAATTTATTTCTGCCATATTCCGACCTTTAAGCGTGGATTTTTAAAGAAATTTATTTCTGCCATATTCCGACCTTTAGGCGTGGATTTTTAAAGAAATTTATTTCTGCCATATTCCGACCTTTATGCATGGATGTTTAAAGAAATTTATTTCTGCCATATTCCGACCTTTAAGCGTGGATTTTTAAAGAAATTTATTTCTGCCATATTCCGACCTTTAAACGTGGATTTTTAAAGAAATTTATTTCTGCCATCCTCAGACCTTTAAGCGTGGATTTTTAAAGAAATTTATTTCTGCCATCCTCAGACCTTTAAGCGTGGATTTTTAAAGAAATTTATTTCTGCCATATTCCGACCTTTAAGCGTTGATTTTTATAGAAATTTATTTCTGCCATATTCTGACCTTTAAGCGTGGATTTTTAAAGAAATTTATTTCTGCCATATTGCGACCTTTAAGCGTGGATTTTTAAAGAAATTTATTTCTGCCATATTCCGACCTTTAAGCGTGGATTTTTAAAGAAATTTATTTCTGCCATCCTCAGACCTTTAAGCGTGGATTTTTAAAGAAATTTATTTCTGCCATCCTCAGACCTTTAAGCGTGGATTTTTAAAGAAATTTATTTCTGCCATCCTCAGACCTTTAAGCGTGGATTTTTAAAGAAATTTATGTCTGCCATTCTCAGACCTTTAAGCGTGGATTTTTAAAGAAATTTATGTCTGCCATTCTCAGACCTTTAAGCGTGGATTTAAAAAAAAAAAATTCTAACATCCTCAGACCTTTAAGCGTGGATTTTTAAAGAAATTTATTTCTAACATCCTCAGACCTTTAAGCGTGGATTTTTAAAGAAATTTATTTCTAACATCCTCAGACCTTTAAGCGTGGATTTTTAAAGAAATTTATTTCTAACATCCTCAGACCTTTAAGCGTGGATTTTTAAAGAAATTTATTTCTGCCATCCTCAGACCTTTAAGCGCGGATTTTTAAAGAAATTTATTTCCGCCATCCTTAGACCTTTAAGCGTGGATTTTAAAGAAATTTATTTCTGCCATCCTCAGACCTTTAAGCATGGATTTTTAAAGAAATTTATTTCTGCCATCCTTAGACCTTTAAGCGTGGATTTTTAAAGAAATTTATTTCTGCCATCCTCATACCTTTAAGCGTGGATTTTTAAAGAAATTTATTTCCGCCATCCCCAGAACTTTAAGCGTGGATTTTTAAAGAAATTTATTTCTGCCATCCTCAGACCTTTAAGCGTGGATTTTTAAAGAAATTTATTTCTGCCATCCCCAGACCTTTAAGCGTGGATTTTTAAAGAAATTTATTTGTGTCATCCTCAGACCTTTAAGCGTGGATTTTTAAAGAAATTTATTTGTGTCATCCTCAGACCTTTAAGCGTGGATTTTTAAAGAAATTTATTTCTGTCATCCTCAGACCTTTAAGCGTGGATTTTTAAATAAAATTTTGTCCTGCCATCCTCGGACCTTTAAGCGTGGATTTTTAGATAAAATTTTGTCCTGCCATCCTCGGACCTTTAAGCGTGGATTTTTAAAGAAATTTATTTCTACCATCCTCAGACCTTTAAGCGTGGATTTTTAAAGAAATTTATTTCTGCCATCCTCAGACCTTAAGCGTGGATTTTTAAAGAAATTTATTTCTGCCATCCTCAGACCTTTAAGCGTGGATTTTTAAAGAAATTTAGCGTGGATTTTTAAAGAAATTTATTTCTGCCCTCCTCAGACCTTTAAGCGTGGATTTTTAAAGAAATTTAGCGTGGATTTTTAAAGAAATTTATTTCTGCCCTCCTCAGACCTTTAAGCGTGGATTTTTAAAGAAATTTAGCGTGGATTTTTAAAGAAATTTATTTCTGCCCTCCTCAGACCTTTAAGCGTGGATTTTTAAAGAAATTTAGCGTGGATTTTTAAAGAAATTTATTTCTGCCCTCCTCAGACTTTTAAGCGTGGATTTTTAAAGAAATTTAGCGTGGATTTTTAAAGAAATTTATTTCTGCCCTCCTCAGACCTTTAAGCGTGGATTTTTAAAGAAATTTAGCGTGGATTTTTAAAGAAATTTATTTCTGCCCTCCTCAGACCTTTAAGCGTGGATTTTTAAAGAAATTTAGCGTGGATTTTTAAAGAAATTTATTTCTGCCCTCCTCAGACCTTTAAGCGTGGATTTTTAAAGAAATTTAGCGTGGATTTTTAAAGAAATTTATTTCTGCCCTCCTCAGACCTTTAAGCGTGGATTTTTAAAGAAATTTAGCGTGGATTTTTAAAGAAATTTATTTCTGCCCTCCTCAGACCTTTAAGCGTGGATTTTTAAAGAAACTTAGCGTGGATTTTTAAAGAAATTTGTTTCTGCCCTCCTCAGACCTTTAAGCGTGGATTTTTAAAGAAATTTAGCGTGGATTTTTAAAGAAATTTATTTCTGCCCTCCTCAGACCTTTAAGCGTGGATTTTTAAAGAAATTTAGCGTGGATTTTTAAAGAAATTTATTTCTGCCTTCTCAGACCTTTAAGCGTGGATTTTTAAAGAAATTTATTTCTGCCCTCCTCAGACCTTTAAGCGTGGATTTTTAAAGAAATTTAGCGTGGATTTTTAAAGAAATTTATTTCTGCCTTCTCAGACCTTTAAGCGTGGATTTTTAAAGAAATTTATTTCTGCCCTCCTCAGACCTTTAAGCGTGGATTTTTAAAGAAATTTAGCGTGGATTTTTAAAGAAATTTATTTCTGCCTTCTCAGACCTTTAAGCGTGGATTTTTAAAGAAATTTATTTCTGCCCTCCTCAGACCTTTAAGCGTGGATTTTTAAAGAAACTTAGCGTGGATTTTTAAAGAAATTTGTTTCTGCCCTCCTCAGACCTTTAAGCGTGGATTTTTAAAGAAATTTAGCGTGGATTTTTAAAGAAATTTATTTCTGCCCTCCTCAGACCTTTAAGCGTGGATTTTTAAAGAAATTTAGCGTGGATTTTTAAAGAAATTTATTTCTGCCCTCCTCAGACCTTTAAGCGTGGATTTTTAAAGAAATTTAGCGTGGATTTTTAAAGAAATTTATTTCTGCCCTCCTCAGACCTTTAAGCGTGGATTTTTAAAGAAATTTGTTTCTGCCCTCCTCAGACCTTTAAGCGTGGATTTTTAAAGAAATTTAGCGTGGATTTTTAAAGAAATTTATTTCTGCCCTCCTCAGACCTTTAAGCGTGGATTTTTAAAGAAATTTAGCGTGGATTTTTAAAGAAATTTATTTCTGCCCTCCTCAGACCTTTAAGCGTGGATTTTTAAAGAAACTTAGCGTGGATTTTTAAAGAAATTTGTTTCTGCCCTCCTCAGACCTTTAAGCGTGGATTTTTAAAGAAATTTAGCGTGGATTTTTAAAGAAATTTATTTCTGCCCTCCTCAGACCTTTAAGCGTGGATTTTTAAAGAAATTTAGCGTGGATTTTTAAAGAAATTTATTTCTGCCCTCCTCAGACCTTTAAGCGTGGATTTTTAAAGAAATTTGTTTCTGCCCTCCTCAGACCTTTAAGCGTGGATTTTTAAAGAAATTTAGCGTGGATTTTTAAAGAAATTTATTTCTGCCCTCCTCAGACCTTTAAGCGTGGATTTTTAAAGAAACTTAGCGTGGATTTTTAAAGAAATTTGTTTCTGCCCTCCTCAGACCTTTAAGCGTGGATTTTTAAAAAAATTTAGCGTGGATTTTTAAAGAAATTTATTTCTGCCCTCCTCAGACCTTTAAGCGTGGATTTTTAAAAAAATTTAGCGTGGATTTTTAAAGAAATTTATTTCTGCCCTCCTCAGACCTTTAAGCGTGGATTTTTAAAGAAATTTGTTTCTGCCCTCCTCAGACCTTTAAGCGTGGATTTTTAAAGAAATTTAGCGTGGATTTTTAAAGAAATTTATTTCTGCCCTCCTCAGACCTTTAAGCGTGGATTTTTAAAGAAACTTAGCGTGGATTTTTAAAGAAATTTGTTTCTGCCCTCCTCAGACCTTTAAGCGTGGATTTTTAAAGAAATTTAGCGTGGATTTTTAAAGAAATTTATTTCTGCCCTCCTCAGACCTTTAAGCGTGGATTTTTAAAAAAATTTAGCGTGGATTTTTAAAGAAATTTATTTCTGCCTTCTCAGACCTTTAAGCGTGGATTTTTAAAGAAATTTATTTCTGCCCTCCTCAGACCTTTAAGCGTGGATTTTAAAGAAATTTATTTCTGCCTTCTCAGACCTTTAAGCGTGGATTTTTAAAGAAATTTATTTCTGCCCTCCTCAGACCTTTAAGCGTGGATTTTTAAAGAAATTTAGCGTGGATTTTTAAAGAAATTTATTTCTGCCCTCCTCAGACCTTTAAGCGTGGATTTTTAAAGAAATTTAGCGTGGATTTTTAAAGAAATTTATTTCTGCCCTCCTCAGACCTTTAAGCGTGGATTTTTAAAGAAACTTAGCGTGGATTTTTAAAGAAATTTGTTTCTGCCCTCCTCAGACCTTTAAGCGTGGATTTTTAAAGAAATTTAGCGTGGATTTTTAAAGAAATTTATTTCTGCCCTCCTCAGACCTTTAAGCGTGGATTTTTAAAGAAATTTAGCGTGGATTTTTAAAGAAATTTATTTCTGCCCTCCTCAGACCTTTAAGCGTGGATTTTTAAAGAAATTTAGCGTGGATTTTTAAAGAAATTTATTTCTGCCCTCCTCAGACCTTTAAGCGTGGATTTTTAAAGAAATTTAGCGTGGATTTTTAAAGAAATTTATTTCTGCCCTCCTCAGACCTTTAAGCGTGGATTTTTAAAGAAATTTAGCGTGGATTTTTAAAGAAATTTATTTCTGCCCTCCTCAGACCTTTAAGCGTGGATTTTTAAAGAAACTTAGCGTGGATTTTTAAAGAAATTTGTTTCTGCCCTCCTCAGACCTTTAAGCGTGGATTTTTAAAGAAATTTAGCGTGGATTTTTAAAGAAATTTATTTCTGCCCTCCTCAGACCTTTAAGCGTGGATTTTTAAAAAAATTTAGCGTGGATTTTTAAAGAAATTTATTTCTGCCTTCTCAGACCTTTAAGCGTGGATTTTTAAAGAAATTTATTTCTGCCCTCCTCAGACCTTTAAGCGTGGATTTTTAAAGAAATTTATTTCTGCCTTCTCAGACCTTTAAGCGTGGATTTTTAAAGAAATTTATTTCTGCCCTCCTCAGACCTTTAAGCGTGGATTTTTAAAGAAATTTATTTCTGCCTTCTCAGACCTTTAAGCGTGGATTTTTAAAGAAATTTATTTCTGCCCTCCTCAGACCTTTAAGCGTGGATTTTTAAAGAAATTTATTTCTGCCTTCTCAGACCTTTAAGCGTGGATTTTTAAAGAAATTTATTTCTGCCCTCCTCAGACCTTTAAGCGTGGATTTTTAAAGAAATTTAGCGTGGATTTTTAAAGAAATTTATTTCTGCCCTCCTCAGACCTTTAAGCGTGGATTTTTAAAGACATTTAGCGTGGATTTTTAAAGAAATTTATTTCTGCCCTCCTCAGACCTTTAAGCGTGGATTTTTAAAGAAACTTAGCGTGGATTTTTAAAGAAATTTGTTTCTGCCCTCCTCAGACCTTTAAGCGTGGATTTTTAAAGAAATTTAGCGTGGATTTTTAAAGAAATTTATTTCTGCCCTCCTCAGACCTTTAAGCGTGGATTTTTAAAGAAATTTAGCGTGGATTTTTAAAGAAATTTATTTCTGCCCTCCTCAGACCTTTAAGCGTGGATTTTTAAAGAAATTTAGCGTGGATTTTTAAAGAAATTTATTTCTGCCCTCCTCAGACCTTTAAGCGTGGATTTTTAAAGAAATTTAGCGTGGATTTTTAAAGAAATTTATTTCTGCCCTCCTCAGACCTTTAAGCGTGGATTTTTAAAGAAACTTAGCGTGGATTTTTAAAGAAATTTGTTTCTGCCCTCCTCAGACCTTTAAGCGTGGATTTTTAAAGAAATTTAGCGTGGATTTTTAAAGAAATTTATTTCTGCCCTCCTCAGACCTTTAAGCGTGGATTTTTAAAGAAATTTAGCGTGGATTTTTAAAGAAATTTATTTCTGCCTTTTCAGACCTTTAAGCGTGGATTTTTAAAGAAATTTATTTCTGCCCTCCTCAGACCTTTAAGCGTGGATTTTTAAAGAAATTTAGCGTGGATTTTTAAAGAAATTTATTTCTGCCCTCCTCAGACCTTTAAGCGTGGATTTTTAAAGAAATTTAGCGTGGATTTTTAAAGAAATTTATTTCTGCCCTCCTCAGACCTTTAAGCGTGGATTTTTAAAGAAACTTAGCGTGGATTTTTAAAGAAATTTGTTTCTGCCCTCCTCAGACCTTTAAGCGTGGATTTTTAAAGAAATTTAGCGTGGATTTTTAAAGAAATTTATTTCTGCCTTCTCAGACCTTTAAGCGTGGATTTTTAAAGAAATTTAGCGTGGATTTTTAAAGAAATTTATTTCTGCCCTCCTCAGACCTTTAAGCGTGGATTTTTAAAGAAATTTAGCGTGGATTTTTAAAGAAATTTAGCGTGGATTTTTAAAGAAATTTATTTCTGCCCTCCTCAGACCTTTAATCGTGGATTTTTAAAGAAACTTAGCGTGGATTTTTAAAGAAATTTGTTTCTGCCCTCCTCAGACCTTTAAGCGTGGATTTTTAAAGAAATTTAGCGTGGATTTTTAAAGAAATTTATTTCTGCCTTCTCAGACCTTTAAGCGTGGATTTTCAAAGAAATTTATTTCTGCCCTCCTCAGACCTTTAGGCGTGGATTTTTAAAGAAATTTAGCGTGGATTTTTAAAGAAATTTATTTCTGCCCTCCTCAGACCTTTAAGCGTGGATTTTTAAAAAAATTTAGCGTGGATTTTTTAAAGAAATTTATTTCTGCCTTCTCAGACCTTTAAGCGTGGATTTTTAAAGAAATTTATTTCTGCCCTCCTCAGACCTTTAAGCGTGGATTTTTAAAGAAATTTAGCGTGGATTTTTAAAGAAATTTATTTCTGCCCTCCTCACACCTTTAAGCGTGGATTTTTAAAGAAATTTAGCGTGGATTTTTAAAGAAATTTATTTCTGCCCTCCTCAGACCTTTAAGCGTGGATTTTTAAAGAAATTTAGCGTGGATTTTTAAAGAAATTTATTTCTGCCCTCCTCAGACCTTTAAGCGTGGATTTTTAAAGAAATTTAGCGTGGATTTTTAAAGAAATTTATTTCTGCCCTCCTCAGACCTTTAAGCGTGGATTTTTAAAGAAATTTAGCGTGGATTTTTAAAGAAATTTATTTCTGCCCTCCTCAGACCTTTAAGCGTGGATTTTTAAAGAAATTTAGCGTGGATTTTTAAAGAAATTTATTTCTGCCCTCCTCAGACCTTTAAGCGTGGATTTTTAAAGAAATTTAGCGTGGATTTTTAAAGAAATTTATTTCTGCCCTCCTCAGACCTTTAAGCGTGGATTTTTAAAGAAATTTAGCGTGGATTTTTAAAGAAATTTATTTCTGCCCTCCTCAGACCTTTAAGCGTGGATTTTTAAAGAAATTTAGCGTGGATTTTTAAAGAAATTTATTTCTGCCCTCCTCAGACCTTTAAGCGTGGATTTTTAAAGAAATTTAGCGTGGATTTTTAAAGAAATTTATTTCTGCCCTCCTCAGACCTTTAAGCGTGGATTTTTAAAGAAATTTATTTCTGCCCTCCTCAGACCTTTAAGCGTGGATTTTTAAAGAAATTTAGCGTGGATTTTTAAAGAAATTTATTTCTGCCCTCCTCAGACCTTTAAGCGTGGATTTTTAAAGAAATTTAGCGTGGATTTTTAAAGAAATTTATTTCTGCCCTCCTCAGACCTTTAAGCGTGGATTTTTAAAGAAATTTAGCGTGGATTTTTAAAGAAATTTATTTCTGCCCTCCTCAGACCTTTAAGCGTGGATTTTTAAAGAAATTTATTTCTGCCCTCCTCAGACCTTTAAGCGTGGATTTTTAAAGAAATTTAGCGTGGATTTTTAAAGAAATTTATTTCTGCCCTCCTCAGACCTTTAAGCGTGGATTTTTAAAGAAACTTAGAGTGGATTTTTAAAGAAATTTATTTCTGCCCTCCTCAGACCTTTAAGCGTGGATTTTTAAAGAAATTTAGCGTGGATTTTTAAAGAAATTTATTTCTGCCCTCCTCAGACCTTTAAGCGTGGATTTTTAAAGAAATTTAGCGTGGATTTTTAAAGAAATTTATTTCTGCCCTCCTCAGACCTTTAAGCGTGGATTTTTAAAGAAATTTAGCGTGGATTTTTAAAGAAATTTATTTCTGCCCCCCTCAGACCTTTAAGCGTGGATTTTTAAAGAAATTTAGCGTGGATTTTTAAAGAAATTTATTTCTGCCCTCCTCAGACCTTTAAGCGTGGATTTTTAAAGAAATTTAGCGTGGATTTTTAAAGAAATTTATTTCTGCCCTCCTCAGACCTTTAAGCGTGGATTTTTAAAGAAATTTAGCGTGGATTTTTAAAGAAATTTATTTCTGCCCTCCTCAGACCTTTAAGCGTGGATTTTTAAAGAAATTTATTTCTGCCCTCCTCAGACCTTTAAGCGTGGATTTTTAAAGAAATTTAGCGTGGATTTTTAAAGAAATTTATTTCTGCCCTCCTCAGACCTTTAAGCGTGGATTTTTAAAGAAATTTATTTCTGCCCTCCTCACACCTTTAAGCGTGGATTTTTAAAGAAATTTATCGTGGATTTTTAAAGAAATTTATTTCTGCCCTCCTCAGACCTTTAAGCGTGGATTTTTAAAGAAATTTAGCGTGGATTTTTAAAGAAATTTATTTCTGCCCTCCTCAGACCTTTAAGCGTGGATTTTTAAAGAAATTTAGCGTGGATTTTTAAAGAAATTTATTTCTGCCCTCCTCAGACCTTTAAGCGTGGATTTTTAAAGAAATTTAGCGTGGATTTTTAAAGGAATTTATTTCTGCCCTCCTCAGACCTTTAAGCGTGGATTTTTAAAGAAATTTAGCGTGGATTTTTAAAGAAATTTATTTCTGCCCTCCTCAGACCTTTAAGCGTGGATTTTTAAAGAAATTTAGCGTGGATTTTTAAAGAAATTTATTTCTGCCCTCCTCACACCTTTAAGCGTGGATTTTTAAAGAAATTTAGCGTGGATTTTTAAAGAAATTTATTTCTGCCCTCCTCAGACCTTTTAGCGTGGATTTTTAAAGAAATTTAGCGTGGATTTTTAAAGAAATTTATTTCTGCCCTCCTCAGACCTTTAAGCGTGGATTTTTAAAGAAATTTAGCGTGGATTTTTAAAGAAATTTATTTCTGCCCTCCTCAGACCTTTAAGCGTGGATTTTTAAAGAAATTTAGCGTGGATTTTTAAAGAAATTTATTTCTGCCCTCCTCAGACCTTTAAGCGTGGATTTTTAAAGAAATTTAGCGTGGATTTTTAAAGAAATTTATTTCTGCCCTCCTCAGACCTTTAAGCGTGGATTTTTAAAGAAATTTAGCGTGGATTTTTAAAGAAATTTATTTCTGCCCTCCTCAGACCTTTAAGCGTGGATTTTTAAAGAAATTTAGCGTGGATTTTTAAAGAAATTTATTTCTGCCCTCCTCAGACCTTTAAGCGTGGATTTTTAAAGAAATTTAGCGTGGATTTTTAAAGAAATTTATTTCTGCCCTCCTCAGACCTTTAAGCGTGGATTTTTAAAGAAATTTAGCGTGGATTTTTAAAGAAATTTATTTCTGCCCTCCTCAGACCTTTAAGCGTGGATTTTTAAAGAAATTTAGCGTGGATTTTTAAAGAAATTTATTTCTGCCCTCCTCAGACCTTTAAGCGTGGATTTTTAAAGAAATTTATTTCTGCCCTCCTCAGACCTTTAAGCGTGGATTTTTAAAGAAATTTAGCGTGGATTTTTAAAGAAATTTATTTCTGCCCTCCTCAGACCTTTAAGCGTGGATTTTTAAAGAAACTTAGAGTGGATTTTTAAAGAAATTTATTTCTGCCCTCCTCAGACCTTTAAGCGTGGATTTTTAAAGAAATTTAGCGTGGATTTTTAAAGAAATTTTTTTCTGCCCTCCTCAGACCTTTATGCGTGGATTTTTAAAGAAATTTAGCGTGGATTTTTAAAGAAATTTATTTCTGCCTTCTCAGACCTTTAAGCGTGGATTTTTAAAGAAATTTATTTCTGCCCTCCTCAGACCTTTAAGCGTGGATTTTTAAAGAAATTTAGCGTGGATTTTTAAAGAAATTTATTTCTGCCCTCCTCAGACCTTTAAGCGTGGATTTTTAAAGAAATTTAGCGTGGATTTTTAAAGAAATTTATTTCTGCCCTCCTCAGACCTTTAAGCGTGGATTTTTAAAGAAATTTAGCGTGGATTTTTAAAGAAATTTATTTCTGCCCTCCTCAGACCTTTAAGCGTGGATTTTTAAAGAAATTTAGCGTGGATTTTTAAAGAAATTTATTTCTGCCCTCCTCAGACCTTTAAGCGTGGATTTTTAAAGAAATTTATTTCTGCCCTCCTCAGACCTTTAAGCGTGGATTTTTAAAGAAATTTAGCGTGGATTTTTAAAGAAATTTATTTCTGCCCTCCTCAGACCTTTAAGCGTGGATTTTTAAAGAAATTTAGCGTGGATTTTTAAAGAAATTTATTTCTGCCCTCCTCAGACCTTTAAGCGTGGATTTTTAAAGAAATTTAGCGTGGATTTTTAAAGAAATTTATTTCTGCCCTCCTCAGACCTTTAAGCGTGGATTTTTAAAGAAATTTATTTCTGCCCTCCTCAGACCTTTAAGCGTGGATTTTTAAAGAAATTTAGCGTGGATTTTTAAAGAAATTTATTTCTGCCCTCCTCAGACCTTTAAGCGTGGATTTTTAAAGAAACTTAGAGTGGATTTTTAAAGAAATTTATTTCTGCCCTCCTCAGACCTTTAAGCGTGGATTTTTAAAGAAACTTAGCGTGGATTTTTAAAGAAATTTTTTTCTGCCCTCCTCAGACCTTTAAGCGTGGATTTTTAAAGAAATTTAGCGTGGATTTTTAAAGAAATTTAGCGTGGATTTTTAAAGAAATTTATTTCTGCCTTCTCAGACCTTTAAGCGTGGATTTTTAAAGAAATTTATTTCTGCCCTCCTCAGACCTTTAAGCGTGGATTTTTAAAGAAATTTAGCGTGGATTTTTAAAGAAATTTATTTCTGCCCTCCTCAGACCTTTAAGCGTGGATTTTTAAAGAAATTTATTTCTGCCCTCCTCAGACCTTTAAGCGTGGATTTTTAAAGAAATTTAGCGTGGATTTTTAAAGAAATTTATTTCTGCCCTCCTCAGACCTTTAAGCGTGGATTTTTAAAGAAATTTAGCGTGGATTTTTAAAGAAATTTATTTCTGCCCTCCTCACACCTTTAAGCGTGGATTTTTAAAGAAATTTAGCGTGGATTTTTAAAGAAATTTATTTCTGCCCTCCTCAGACCTTTAAGCGTGGATTTTTAAAGAAATTTAGCGTGGATTTTTAAAGAAATTTATTTCTGCCCTCCTCAGACCTTTAAGCGTGGATTTTTAAAGAAATTTAGCGTGGATTTTTAAAGAAATTTATTTCTGCCCTCCTCAGACCTTTAAGCGTGGATTTTTAAAGAAATTTAGCGTGGATTTTTAAAGAAATTTATTTCTGCCCTCCTCAGACCTTTAAGCGTGGATTTTTAAAGAAATTTAGCGTGGATTTTTAAAGAAATTTATTTCTGCCCTCCTCAGACCTTTAAGCGTGGATTTTTAAAGAAATTTAGCGTGGATTTTTAAAGAAATTTATTTCTGCCCTCCCCACACCTTTAAGCGTGGATTTTTAAAGAAATTTAGCGTGGATTTTTAAAGAAATTTATTTCTGCCCTCCTCAGACCTTTAAGCGTGGATTTTTAAAGAAATTTAGCGTGGATTTTTAAAGAAATTTATTTCTGCCCTCCTCAGACCTTTAAGCGTGGATTTTTAAAGAAATTTAGCGTGGATTTTTAAAGAAATTTATTTCTGCCCTCCTCAGACCTTTAAGCGTGGATTTTTAAAGAAATTTAGCGTGGATTTTTAAAGAAATTTATTTCTGCCCTCCTCAGACCTTTAAGCGTGGATTTTTAAAGAAATTTAGCGTGGATTTTTAAAGAAATTTATTTCTGCCCTCCTCAGACCTTTAAGCGTGGATTTTTAAAGAAATTTAGCGTGGATTTTTAAAGAAATTTATTTCTGCCCTCCTCAGACCTTTAAGCGTGGATTTTTAAAGAAATTTAGCGTGGATTTTTAAAGAAATTTATTTCTGCCCTCCTCAGACCTTTAAGCGTGGATTTTTAAAGAAATTTAGCGTGGATTTTTAAAGAAATTTATTTCTGCCCTCCTCAGACCTTTAAGCGTGGATTTTTAAAGAAATTTATTTCTGCCCTCCTCAGACCTTTAAGCGTGGATTTTTAAAGAAATTTAGCGTGGATTTTTAAAGAAATTTATTTCTGCCCTCCTCAGACCTTTAAGCGTGGATTTTTAAAGAAATTTAGCGTGGATTTTTAAAGAAATTTATTTCTGCCCTCCTCAGACCTTTAAGCGTGGATTTTTAAAGAAATTTAGCGTGGATTTTTAAAGAAATTTATTTCTGCCCTCCTCAGACCTTTAAGCGTGGATTTTTAAAGAAATTTATTTCTGCCCTCCTCAGACCTTTAAGCGTGGATTTTTAAAGAAATTTAGCGTGGATTTTTAAAGAAATTTATTTCTGCCCTCCTCAGACCTTTAAGCGTGGATTTTTAAAGAAATTTAGCGTGGATTTTTAAAGAAATTTATTTCTGCCCTCCTCAGACCTTTAAGCGTGGATTTTTAAAGAAATTTAGCGTGGATTTTTAAAGAAATTTATTTCTGCCCTCCTCAGACCTTTAAGCGTGGATTTTTAAAGAAATTTATTTCTGCCCTCCTCAGACCTTTAAGCGTGGATTTTTAAAGAAATTTAGCGTGGATTTTTAAAGAAATTTATTTCTGCCCTCCTCAGACCTTTAAGCGTGGATTTTTAAAGAAATTTAGCGTGGATTTTTAAAGAAATTTATTTCTGCCCTCCTCAGACCTTTAAGCGTGGATTTTTAAAGAAATTTAGCGTGGATTTTTAAAGAAATTTATTTCTGCCCTCCTCAGACCTTTAAGCGTGGATTTTTAAAGAAATTTAGCGTGGATTTTTAAAGAAATTTATTTCTGCCCTCCTCAGACCTTTAAGCGTGGATTTTTAAAGAAATTTAGCGTGGATTTTTAAAGAAATTTATTTCTGCCCTCCTCAGACCTTTAAGCGTGGATTTTTAAAGAAATTTATTTCTGCCCTCCTCAGACCTTTAAGCGTGGATTTTTAAAGAAATTTAGCGTGGATTTTTAAAGAAATTTATTTCTGCCCTCCTCAGACCTTTAAGCGTGGATTTTTAAAGAAACTTAGAGTGGATTTTTAAAGAAATTTATTTCTGCCCTCCTCAGACCTTTAAGCGTGGATTTTTAAAGAAACTTAGCGTGGATTTTTAAATAAATTTTTTTCTGCCCTCCTCAGACCTTTAAGCGTGGATTTTTAAAGAAATTTAGCGTGGATTTTTAAAGAAATTTA
This sequence comes from Musca autumnalis, assembly GCF_047663935.1. NCBI lineage: Eukaryota > Metazoa > Arthropoda > Insecta > Diptera > Muscidae > Musca > Musca autumnalis. The sequence goes on from NW_027411977.1 coordinate 234,076,981, forward strand.
GCGTGGATTTTTAAAGAAATTTATTTCTGCCTTCTCAGACCTTTAAGCGTGGATTTTTAAAGAAATTTATTTCTGCCCTCCTCAGACCTTTAAGCGTGGATTTTTAAAGAAATTTAGCGTGGATTTTTAAAGAAATTTATTTCTGCCCTCCTCAGACCTTTAAGCGTGGATTTTTAAAGAAATTTAGCGTGGATTTTTAAAGAAATTTATTTCTGCCTTCTCAGACCTTTAAGCGTGGATTTTTAAAGAAATTTATTTCTGCCCTCCTCAGACCTTTAAGCGTGGATTTTTAAAGAAATTTATTTCTGCCCTCCTCAGACCTTTAAGCGTGGATTTTTAAAGAAATTTATTTCTGCCCTCCTCAGACCTTTAAGCGTGGATTTTTAAAGAAATTTAGCGTGGATTTTTAAAGAAATTTATTTCTGCCTTCTCAGACCTTTAAGCGTGGATTTTTAAAGAAATTTATTTCTGCCCTCCTCAGACCTTTAAGCGTGGATTTTTAAAGAAATTTAGCGTGGATTTTTAAAGAAATTTATTTCTGCCTTCTCAGACCTTTAAGCGTGGATTTTTAAAGAAATTTATTTCTGCCCTCCTCAGACCTTTAAGCGTGGATTTTTAAAGAAATTTAGCGTGGATTTTTAAAAAAATTTATTTCTGCCCTCCTCAGATCTTTAAGCGTGGATTTTTAAAGAAATTTAGCGTGGATTTTTAAAGAAATTTATTTCTGCCCTCCTCAGACCTTTAAGCGTGGATTTTTAAAGAAACTTAGCGTGGATTTTTAAAGAAATTTGTTTCTGCCCTCCTCAGACCTTTAAGCGTGGATTTTTAAAGAAATTTAGCGTGGATTTTTAAAGAAATTTAGCGTGGATTTTTAAAGAAATTTATTTCTGCCCTCCTCAGACCTTTAAGCGTGGATTTTTAAAGAAATTTAGCGTGGATTTTTAAAGAAATTTATTTCTGCCCTCCTCAGACCTTTAAGCGTGGATTTTTAAAGAAATTTAGAGTGGATTTTTAAAGAAATTTAGCGTGGATTTTTAAAGAAATTTAGCGTGGATTTTTAAAGAAATTTATTTCTGCCCTCCTCAGACCTTTAAGCGTGGATTTTTAAAGAAACTTAGCGTGGATTTTTAAAGAAATTTGTTTCTGCCCTCCTCAGACCTTTAAGCGTGGATTTTTAAAGAAATTTAGCGTGGATTTTTAAAGAAATTTATTTCTGCCTTCTCAGACCTTTAAGCGTGGATTTTTAAAGAAATTTAGCGTGGATTTTTAAAGAAATTTATTTCTGCCTTCTCAGACCTTTAAGCGTGGATTTTTAAAGAAATTTATTTCTGCCCTCCTCAGAACTTTAGGCGTGGATTCTTAAAGAAATTTAGCGTGGATTTTTAAAGAAATTTATTTCTGCCCTCCTCAGACCTTTAAGCGTGGATTTTTAAAAAAATTTAGCGTGGATTTTTAAAGAAATTTATTTCTGCCTTCTCAGACCTTTAAGCGTGGATTTTTAAAGAAATTTATTTCTGCCCTCCTCAGACCTTTAAGCGTGGATTTTTAAAGAAATTTAGCGTGGATTTTTAAAGAAATTTATTTCTGCCCTCCTCAGACCTTTAAGCGTGGATTTTTAAAGAAATTTAGCGTGGATTTTTAAAGAAATTTATTTCTGCCCTCCTCAGACCTTTAAGCGTGGATTTTTAAAGAAATTTAGCGTGGATTTTTAAAGAAATTTATTTCTGCCCTCCTCAGACCTTTAAGCGTGGATTTTTAAAGAAATTTAGCGTGGATTTTTAAAGAAATTTATTTCTGCCCTCCTCAGACCTTTAAGCGTGGATTTTTAAAGAAATTTAGCGTGGATTTTTAAAGAAATTTATTTCTGCCCTCCTCAGACCTTTAAGCGTGGATTTTTAAAGAAATTTAGCGTGGATTTTTAAAGAAATTTATTTCTGCCCTCCTCAGACCTTTAAGCGTGGATTTTTAAAGAAATTTAGCGTGGATTTTTAAAGAAATTTATTTCTGCCCTCCTCAGACCTTTAAGCGTGCATTTTTAAAGAAATTTAGCGTGGATTTTTAAAGAAATTTATTTCTGCCCTCCTCAGACCTTTAAGCGTGGATTTTTATAGAAATTTAGCGTGAATTTTTAAAGAAATTTATTTCTGCCCTCCTCAGACCTTTAAGCGTGGATTTTTAAAGAAATTTATTTCTGCCCTCCTCAGACCTTTAAGCGTGGATTTTTAAAGAAATTTATTTCTGCCCTCCTCAGACATTTAAGCGTGGATTTTTAAAGAAATTTATTTCTGCCCTCCTCAGACATTTAAGCGTGGATTTTTAAAGAAATTTATTTCTGCCCTCCTCAGACCTTTAAGCGTGGATTTTTAAAGAAATTTATTTCTGCCCTCCTCAGACCTTTAAGCGTGGATTTTTAAAGAAATTTATTTCTGCCCTCCTCAGACCTTTAAGCGTGGATTTTTAAAGAAATTTATTTCTGCCCTCCTCAGACCTTTAAGCGTGGATTTTTAAAGAAATTTATTTCTGCCCTCCTCAGACCTTTAAGCGTGGATTTTTAAAGAAATTTATTTCTGCCCTCCTCAGACCTTTAAGCGTGGATTTTTAAAGAAATTTATTTCTGCCCTCCTCAGACCTTTAAGCGTGGATTTTTAAAGAAATTTATTTCTGCCCTCCTCAGACCTTTAAGCGTGGATTTTTAAAGAAATTTATTTCTGCCCTCCTCAGACCTTTAAGCGTGGATTTTTAAAGAAATTTATTTCTGCCCTCCTCAGACCTTTAAGCGTGGATTTTTAAAGAAATTTATTTCTGCCCTCCTCAGACCTTTAAGCGTGGATTTTTAAAGAAATTTATTTCTGCCCTCCTCAGACCTTTAAGCGTGGATTTTTAAAGAAATTTATTTCTGCCCTCCTCAGACCTTTAAGCGTGGATTTTTAAAGAAATTTATTTCTGCCCTCCTCAGACCTTTAAGCGTGGATTTTTAAAGAAATTTATTTCTGCCCTCCTCAGACCTTTAAGCGTGGATTTTTAAAGAAATTTATTTCTGCCCTCCTCAGACCTTTAAGCGTGGATTTTTAAAGAAATTTATTTCTGCCCTCCTCAGACCTTTAAGCGTGGATTTTTAAAGAAATTTATTTCTGCCCTCCTCAGACCTTTAAGCGTGGATTTTTAAAGAAATTTATTTCTGCCCTCCTCAGACCTTTAAGCGTGGATTTTTAAAGAAATTTATTTCTGCCCTCCTCAGACCTTTAAGCGTGGATTTTTAAAGAAATTTATTTCTGCCCTCCTCAGACCTTTAAGCGTGGATTTTTAAAGAAATTTATTTCTGCCCTCCTCAGACCTTTAAGCGTGGATTTTTAAAGAAATTTATTTCTGCCCTCCTCAGACCTTTAAGCGTGGATTTTTAAAGAAATTTAGCGTGGATTTTTAAAGAAATTTATTTCTGCTCTCCTCAGACCTTTAAGCGTGGATTTTTAAAGAAATTTAGCGTGGATTTTTAAAGAAATTTATTTCTGCCCTCCTCAGACCTTTAAGCGTGGATTTTTAAAGAAATTTAGCGTGGATTTTTAAAGAAATTTATTTCTGCCCTCCTCAGACCTTTAAGCGTGGATTTTTAAAGAAATTTAGCGTGGATTTTTAAAGAGATTTATTTCTGTCATCCTCAGACCTTTAAGCGTGGATTTTTAAAGAAATTTAGCGTGGATTTTTAAAGAAATTTATTTCTGCCCTCCTCAGACTTTTAAGCGTGGATTTTTAAAGAAATTTAGCGTGGGTTTTTAAAGAAATTTATTTCTGCTCTCCTCAGACCTTTAAGCGTGGATTTTTAAAGAAATTTAGCGTGGATTTTTAAAGAAATTTATTTCTGCCCTCCTCAGACCTTTAAGCGTGGATTTTTAAAGAAATTTATTTCTGCCCTCCTCAGACCTTTAAGCGTGGATTTTTAAAGAAATTTAGCGTGGATTTTTAAAGAAATTTATTTCTGCCTTCTCAGACCTTTAAGCGTGGATTTTTAAAGAAATTTAGCGTGGATTTTTAAAGAAATTTATTTCTGCCTTCTCAGACCTTTAAGCGTGGATTTTTAAAGAAATTTAGCGTGGATTTTTAAAGAAATTTATTTCTGCCCTCCTCAGACCTTTAAGCGTGGATTTTTAAAGAAATTTATTTCTGCCCTCCTCAGACCTTTAAGCGTGGATTTTTAAAGAAATTTAGCGTGGATTTTTAAAGAGATTTATTTCTGTCATCCTCAGACCTTTAAGCGTGGATTTTTAAAGAAATTTAGCGTGGATTTTTAAAGAAATTTAGCGTGGATTTTTAAAGAAATTTATTTCTGCCCTCCTCAGACTTTTAAGCGTGGATTTTTAAAGAAATTTAGCGTGGATTTTTAAAGAAATTTATTTCTGCTCTCCTCAGACCTTTAAGCGTGGATTTTTAAAGAAATTTAGCGTGGATTTTTAAAGAAATTTATTTCTGCCTTCCTCAGACCTTTAAGCGTGCATTTTTAAAGAAATTTATTTCTGCCCTCCTCAGACCTTTAAGCGTGGATTTTTAAAGAAATTTAGCGTGGATTTTTAAAGAAATTTATTTCTGCCTTCCTCAGACCTTTAAGCGTGGATTTTTGAAGAAATTTAGCGTGGATTTTTAAAGAAATTTATTTCTGCCCTCCTCAGACCTTTAAGCGTGGATTTTTAAAGAAATTTAGCGTGGATTTTTAAAGAAATTTATTTCTGCCCTCCTCAGACCTTTAAGCGTGGATTTTTAAAGAAATTTAGCGTGGATTTTTAAAGAATTTTGTTTCCGTCATCTCCAGTAAATTTTTTCTGCCATTTTCAGAGCTGTAAGCGTGGATTTTTTAAAACATTTTTCTATCATATTCAGGATGCTTTTCCTGCTATTTTCAGATCTTCAAGCGTGGATTTAAAAAAAATCTGACATCCTCAGAAATTTTTGTCTTTCATTCGGATTTTTAAGGGATTGTTCTCAGGAATTTTTTTTCTGTCATCCCGTGATCTTTAAGCGTGGATTTTTAAATAATTTTTTTACCAATCCGAGACCTTTAAGCGTAAAGTTTTAAAACATTTTTTTCTGTCATCCTCAGAACTTTTTTCTGCTATTCTCAGACCTTTAAGTGTGAATTTTTAAAGAATTTTTGTGACATCCTCAGAAAATTTTTTCCATTCTGAGACGTTTAACCATGGATTTTTTTCTGACATTCTCAGACCTTTAAGCGTGGATTTTGGAAGAACATTTTCTCTGTAACAACTGGAAATTTGTTTCTGCCATTCTCAGCATGCGAATCATAGATAAACTGGCGAAACATTGTTGAGTCTGTGAACCATAATAGCTTGCAGGATTTTAAATAATTCCGCAGCTCAGAAAGGATTTCTTCCCAACAAAATGGAATATACGACAGCATCTTTTCATTTCTTTTAGATTTTTCGTTACATAAGTAATTCAAATTCCGTGGAGTAATTATTCAACCTCACAATTGAATATCCCTGCAATTATGTGCCTGTAGATTTTCTGATGAATTATCTCTGTAATTAGTTAGACACTCTTTATGACCAAACAAAAATTCCTGTGAATAATAAAAAATAAGGAATACATCCTTCAAGAATTAAAATATACCTTCATGTCATCGAAGTCATTCACAGAAAAATGAAATAAATTACAAAACCACAAATCAACAATAAGTAATTTCTTTTCTCTCTGATATCTTTGTTTAGGTAGCCCACCAAAGGAGTTGCCTAAGCCACCAGAAAGTACTACCCACCAAAAACGCCCTTTCGTCGAGCCACAACCACAGCAAGACACTTGAACAAATTAAATTCTTTACGTATTAAGAGATGCGAAGAATAAAAAAAAACTTTCCCAGAATCCTTGTCCCGAATTCATTTCAATGAAACACCAAAGCAAATGACTTAAGGCAGGAACATTGAAACAAAAGAAAATCTTGTGTTCTGCCAAAAAACGATTACTTATGGTTACACCTACCAATAGCTTTTTCATTTCTTGGTCAACGGCCACACCAAATTTATGTTTGCCTTAAAGGATAGCATGTCCAAAAAACATGAAGAAGAATAAAAAGTTAAGACTTTCAAAACAAAAACATGGCTAACATGTAATCCTTATTACATGATCATCGACGCACCACAAAAATCTTCCACACAACGTACATACACAACTCTCTCTCCCTTACGGGCTTCCAACAGACATGAAACGCCCTTAATTTAATTTCATGTTCATGCTCAGCGTTTCAACACCAACTCTCGGTTTAGTTTATGGTCATAAATGTTTGATTATAAAAATTTCCATCATTTCGTTCCGTTTCGTGGCCATTTGTAATACCTGTTCCATGCGTGCTCATATTTTATGGGATTTCCTTATGGAATGAAATGTTCTTAATTTTCTTACATCCGTATCTTTGTTTCAAATCTTTGGAATATTCTTTTGTTTTCATTGTTTCAGAAAAAATTGTCTCGATTTATAAGGCAACGCCTCCAAAAGTCAAAAAACACTGATAAGGAAATGCCAAATACTAAAAATTAAAAAAAAAAAAAAAAACATTAAAATTGGAATCGTACCAAAGGCATACAAAAGGGATAAGTAAAATTTATGATGTAACCGTTAAGATTTTTGTTTGACCATAACTGATAAGATTAAAGGAAAGATAATTTATAGTTGTCTGTGTATACTGTCAAGGACTAAAACATAAAGGATAAGGGCTACCGTTTCGAACACACGTGTTTATTATGAAAAAAATGAATTGGGGACCATGAAGTAAAAGAAAATTCAAAAAAAAAAAAAAAAAAATTAAAATTCGAATGCAATTGCCTGAAGATGGCAGAAAAAATATTTAAAAATCCATTTTTAAAGTTCTGAGGATGGTAGAAAAAAATTATTTAAAAATTTAGAGTTCTAAGGAAGAAGGAAGTTCTGTAGAACAAAGTTATTTAAAAATCCACGTTTATAGTTCCTAGGATGACAGAAACAAATATTTAACAATTTAAAGTTCTGAGAATATATTTAAACATTTAAAGTTCTAAGGATGGGAGAAAAAATGATTTAAAAATCCAATTTTATGGTTCTGATGATGGGAGAAAAAAATTATTTAAACGTTTAAATTTCTGAGGACGGGAGAAAAAATTATTTAAAAATTTACGTTTATAGTTCTGAGGATGGTAGAAACAAATATTTACCAATTTAAAGTTCTGAGGATGGGTGAAAAAAATATTTAAACATTTAGAGTTCTAAGGATGGGAGAAAAAAAATATTTAAAAATCCTCATTTTTGGTTCTGAGGATGGTAGAAAAAAAATTATTTAAACATTTAAAGTTCTGTGGATGGAAGAAAAAATTATTTTAAAAAAATTCTAAGGATGGTAGAAATAATTGTCTTTAAAAATCCACTCTCAAAATTCTTAGGATGGTAGAAAAAAATGTTTAAAAATCCACGCTTAAAGGTATGAGGATGGCAGAAAACATTTTATTAAAAAATCCACGCTTAAAGGTCATTGGATGGCAAAAATAAATTTCTTTAAAAAGCCACGCTCAAAGGTTTGAGGATGACAGAAAAAAATACCTGAGGATGACAGAAAAAATGTTCTATAAAAATCCACGCTAAGAATGGCAGAAAATCTTTTCTTTAAAAATCTACGCTGAGAATGGGAGAAAAATACTGATGACAGAAAAAATATTCTCTAAAAATCTACAGAAAAAATGTTCATAAAAAATCTACGCTGAGAATGCCAAAAAAAAAATTCCTGATGACAGAAAAAATTTTCTTTAAAAATCCAGGCTTAAAGGTCTGAGAATGGCAAACAAAAATGTCGTGAGAATAAGTGAAAAAATCCTTTATAAATTCACGCTTAAAGGTCTGAGAATGGCAAAAAAAAGTTATGACAGAAAATATGTTTTTTAAAATTCGCGGTTAGAAGTCTGAGAATGGCAGAAAAAATCGTGAGAATTACAGAACAAATTTTCTTTAAAAATCCCCGGTTGCAGGTCTGAGAATGGCAGACAAAAATGTCGTGAAAGAAAAAAAAAATAAGTCTACAGATAGAAGTCTAAGAATATCTTAAAAATTTTGAAAAAAAAAATATTTTTATTTACAGTGTTTTTTATTATTACAGTGTTTTATATTTAACTTGCTTTGGTTTGTGTTTAGTTCAAATCTGGTAACTCATTTTTAACACGGTTGTAGTTGACCAATAGAACTAAAACTTTGAACACTTTTCAGATTTGGATGACAATACACAAATATGAAATCAAAGCCAATATTGGTCCATTTTTACATTGTTTTACAGTGTTTTATCTAATTTGCTTTTCAAATCTGGTAACTCATTTTTCACACAGTTGTAGTTGACCAATCGGACTAAAACTTTGTACACTTTTCAGATTTGGATGACAATACATGAATATGAAACCAAAACCAATATGTGTCCATTTTTTCCTGTAGCTCCCATCAAGCGGTACCACTTGATTTAAGGTAATATATCGTCATTTTAAGCCGGTATTGGCTGTTTTTTGACAACTAGGGTTTCCAATGGTACAGAAACGTACCCATTAAATATTATGGACATAGGTCCAGGTGTTGGTATAGCCCCCATATTACGGCTCCACCCGATTTCAACTGTTTTTTGTCTTAATTTTTGGTCCGAAATGGCTGTAACTTTGATTTCGAGTTCCCAACTTCTACACCAAAAATTGTGGACATAGGTCCAGGATTTGATATAGCCCGTATAGATGGTACCACCCAATTTCAGACATTTTAAAGTTTGTATCTACATTTTCGGCCTAAAGTGGTTATGGGGTTCCGTTGAAAATGGCCGTGCCTTGCCTTTTCCACATTCAGTCTAACCTGTTCACTACTACACAAATCCACACAAACGGTCAAAAAATAAATACTTTTTTCAAAATTTGACCCATGTACACAATTTTGGTGGGGAAGTTTCTGTACAACTGGGAAGTCGAAATGCCAAGTTATTGCCAATTCGGACTAAAAATGAAGACAAAATCCTCAAAACAACTTAAATCGGGTGGTACCGCTATATGGGCACCATCATTAAATATCATTTATAATCTAAAGTATATACAAATAAAATTGAAAATCTTAAAAATGTATTTGCAAAAAAATAAAAAATAATTATAAAATTAATAAGTTTCAGTGTTCTATTTTTAAATGCACTAAAAACTAGAAAATAAGTGTATAATTAAAAAAATTAAGTAACAGTGTTTTATTTATAAATGTAATTAAAAGTAGAAAATAATTTTTCATGATTGAATCTCTAAAATAAAACGCTTGCCATTCAATATTGTCACAATTTTTAATTCAAATGCAAGCGTTTTATTTGAGAGGTTCCATCATGAAATATTATTTTCTACTTTTAAGTGCATTTATAAAAATAAATAAAAATTTTTTAATTATACACTTATTAAAAAATCTGAAGGGTGGAAGTAATCATTTAAAATTTGAGTGTGACAGAAATATTTTTTTAAATCCACAATTTGAGGTAGCCTATGGTTCACCAGCCCACCAATGGTTCACCAGCCCACCAATGGTTCATCAGTTCACCGTTGGTTCACCATTACACCGAATATTAACCAGTTTAATAATGGTTCGAAAGTTTACCGATGTTTAAACATTTTCACTAAACTTTCGGCACTTCACAGATGGTTCACCAGGTTTGTTTTCGAAGCTTTCCGATCGCCTGTTCAACAATAGTCGGCTAGTGAACCTTTCCGAAAATAAGGTTTCTTCTATAGGCCCTTTCCGAAAATAAGGCTGCTTCTATAGACCATTTCTCAAAGAAAGGGTGCTTCTATGGACCTTTCCTAAAAGTAAGGTACTTCTATAAATCCTTTCTAAAAGAAAGGGTGTTTCTATAGACAATTTCTAAAAGAAAGGGAACTTCTATAGACACTTTCTAAAAGAAAGGGTGCTTCTATAGACGCTTTCTAAACGAAAATGTGTTTCTATAGACGCTTTCTGAAAGACATGGTGCTTTTATGGACCTCTTCGGGAAGAATGGGTGCTTCTATAAACCCTTTCTCAAAGAAAGGGTACTACTATATCACGAATATTGTCAAATATTTCATATTCCATTTCAGAAAAAAGGATAAATTTTTTTCGCGCTACATCAACGATTTTTGATATGTAGGTTAAGAAAAAAATTCCCAGTACGAATCTGGTCGCGAGCCAATTTTTGGTTGTTGCGGACAAAAGATATGGCGCTTTTATTTCGCTTTTTAAGAAAGAAAATATTATAAAAACGCTAATTATTTTAATGAGAACAATTGTTACAAAAAAGTTCTCTCGAAGTGACTTCAGCGAGTAGATTGCATAATACCTGAAAAATGTAACACAGAATTCGCGGAATGTACATAAAATTGATAAATATTTGAATGTAAGTCAACTTTTTTCAAAATTGAGGCCAATTTTGTGGTCATAAAATTACATAAAAATTTGTTGTGGATCAAAACTTCACGGCGAATCAAATGGGACTACAATCACATAGATTGGTGTTATAGTTTCATTGTTACAACTAAAATAAGCACATATTTTGGTCAAAAAAATAATTTTTTGTTTGCAAAAATATTTTTTCACATGCATTATGTAGTAAAAAATATTGTAAAAATCTATAGGGATACTTCCTTCATTTCGCTTAAATCTCCCAATAAAATAGACGGATTTTGCTTTATTGACATTTATATTAAAGCTTTCCCATTAGGAGGTAATTGGGTTGATGAGGATATATCTCAAAGCTTCTAAAATGGAAATAGAGGTCAAATAACCCATTTTAATTTATATGCATTTTAAAATACGTGTAAATCGCGTAATTATCATAATCATTTTGTTCGCATGTGATTTTCATGTACAGCAAGGCCATATCTATTAAGTTGTATATATTTTTCGAAATATAATGTTGGCTCTAAGATGTAGCATCGGCTGCATCTTAGCATTAAAAAACCTATATAATATCGCTAATTTGCGCAAAGTGCATACAATTTTTGTCCGCATCCGATTTCAATGTCCACCATGAAAATCTACATCGATATATATCTATTTCAAGGCGATCAATTAAGAACCGTGGATGTAGCATCACACATTATTTTTTGGGATAAAATTGATGTAGCTTCCTTATCAGTGAAGTTTTCAAATCTCTGTTTCCGCTAAAACGAAGATGCTGCACTAGTTTTTGCATTGCAATGGAAACGATCCGCAGAAAACGCGATAAAATACGCGATATTTTCAAAAACAATTTTAGGTGATTTTTCTACTTTGGAATTTCTCGTAACTCGCGTTTTAGTAGATGGATTTTCACGAGGAATGATTTTTTGGATCCGGAACGTAAAAAACTAAAATGTGCAAAGGAGTACGAGGTATTCTAGAGACAATTGCAAATATAAGACCCGAAAAATATGATTTTTAGAAAAAAGTTCACATGAAATTTCCGCATTTGGATGCAGATTTTTATGAAGCTGTGCAGACTACATTCACAATATACGTATCAAATAACTCAGAATCGCAAGTACTACAATCCTATATATGATTTTTTGAAAAACCTGTTTGCGGAATGAAATTAGAAGAAAAATTCAAAAAACACTGTAAATCTGGCTTCAAAATGTCAGCATCATTTAATGGTAGAAGCAGTTCAAATTTTGAAAAGTAATACATAAGTGAGATGATCCTTATTTAGTTTGCTTCTACTTTTACTTTGACAGGAAAATCGAGAGAAGTGTGGTTTACTCACAAATCGAGAGAAAACAAAAAAAGACATGGTGGCTTCAACCCATTTTTACCCATTTTTTAACATAAATATAGCCACAGCTTCCACGCATATTATCTTTTAAGGCCAATATTTTTTGCCACGTCCAAAAACATTTCATTTTATCCAAAAATATTTAATTTGTATAATATACAATCACAAGTCGCGTGTTCTAAAAGGGTAAACCTTGGCTTCAGCTATATTAAATTTTCAAAAATATTGGTGATATACACTTTCTAAAGGAAAGGGTGTTTCTATAGACCCCCCTGAAAAAGCGTGCTTCTATAGGCCCACCTTTGAAATACGGGTGTTTCTAATGAAACTTTTGTAGAACCTTTCTGAAAGAATACGGGTGCTTCTACAGCCCCATTTTGAAAGGAAAGGTGCTTTTATAGACCTCCTCTAAAATAAGGTGCTTCTATAGACCCTTTCTTCTTTTATAGACCTTTTCTGAAGGATAAGGTGCTTCTATAGGCCCCTTCTGAAAGAAAGGGTGATTCTATAGACCCTTTTTGAAAGAAAGGCTGAATCTATATACCCTTTCTGAAATACGGGTGCTTCTATAGACCCTTTCTGAAAGAAGAGGTGCTTCTATATACCCCTTCTGAAGAAAGGGTGCCTCTATAGCCCCTTTCGTAAAGAAATGGTGCCTCTATAGCCCTTTTCGTAAAAAAGGGTGCCTCTATAGCCCTTTTCACAAAGAAAGGGTGTTCTTAAAACCTTTTCGTAAAGAAAGGCTGCTCCTACAGCCCCTTTTGTATTGAAATACGGGTGCTTCTATAGACCATTTCTTCTTTTATAGACCCTTTCTGAAGGATAAGGTGATTCTATAGACCCCTTCTGAAAGAAAGGGTGCTTCTATAGACCCTTTCTGAAAGAAATGGTGCTTCTATGGATCCCTACTGAAAGAATGGGTGCTTCTATAGTCCCTTTCTGATAGAAAGGGTGCATCTATACACCCTTTCTGGTAAAAAGGCTGCATCTATAACCCTTTCTGATAGAAGGGTGCATATATACACCTTTCTGATAGAAAGGGTGCATCTATACACCCTTTCTGGTAAAAAGGCTGCATCTATAACCCTTTCTGATAGAAAGGGTGCATCTATACACCTTTCTGAAATACGGATGCTTCTACAGGCCCATTTTGAAAGGAAATGAGCTTTTATAGACCTCCTGTGAAAAAAGGCTGCTTCTATAGACCCTTTCTTCTTTTATAGGCCTTTTCTTAAGGATAAGGTGCTTCTGTAGAACCCTTCTGAAGAAAGGATGCTTATATAGCCCCTTTCGTAAAGAAAGGATGCTTCTTAAGCTCCTTTCGTAAAGAAAGGGTGCTTCTATAGCCCCTTTCCAAAAGAAAGGGTGTTCCTATAGCCCCTTTCGTAAAATAAGGATGCTTATATAGCCCCTTTTGTAAAGAAAGGATGCTCCTATAGCCCCTTTCGTAAAGGAAGGGTGCTCCTATAGCCCCTTTCGTAAAGAAAGGGTGCTTCTATAGCCCCTTTCGTAAAGAAAGGGTGCTTCGTTAGCCCCTTTCGTGTAGAAAGGGAGCTCCTTTAGCCCCTTTCGTAAAGAAAGATTGGCCCCATATCCCTTTTCGTAAAGAAAGTGTGCTTATATAGCCCCTTTCGTAAAAAAGGGTGCTTATAAAGTCGCTGTCGTAAAGAAAGAGTGCCTCTATAGCCCCTTTCGTGTAGAAAGGGTGCTCCTTTAGCCCCTTTCGTAAAGAAAGATTGCCCCTATAGCCCTTTTCGTAAAGAAAGTGTGCTTATATAGCCCCTTTCGTAAAAAAGGGTGCTTATAAAGTCGCTGTCGTAAAGAAAGGGTGCCTCTATAGCCCCTTTCGTAAAAAAGGGAGCCTCTATAGCCCCTTTCGCAAAGAAAGGGTGCTTTTATAGCATCTTTCGTAAAGAAAGGGTACTTCTATAGCCCCTTTCGTAAAGAAAGGGTACTTCTATAGCCCCTTTCGTAAAGAAAGGGTACTTCTATAGCCCCTTTCGTAAAGAAAGGGTGTTTTTTATAGCCCCTTTCGTAAATAAAGTGTGTTTCTATAGCCCCTTTGGTACAGAAAGGGTGCTCCTATAGCCCCTTTTGTAAAGAAAGGGTGTCCCTATAGCCCTTTTCGTAAAGAAAGGGTGCCCCTATAGCCCCTTTCGTAAAGGAAGGGTGCCCCTATAGCCCCTTTCGTAAAGAAAGGGTGCCTCTAAAGTCCCTTTCGTAAAGAAAGGGTGCTCCTACAGCCCCTTTCGAAAAGAAAGGGTGCTTCTAAATCCCCTTTCGAAAAGAAAGGGTGCTTCTAAATCCTCTTTCGAAAAGAAAGGGTGCTTCTAAATCCCCTTTCGAAAAGAAAGGGTGCTTCTTAATCCCCTTTCGAAAAGAAAGGGTGCTTCTAAATCCCCTTTTGTAAAGAAAGGGTGGCCCGTTTCGTAAAGAAATGGTGATTTTTACCCCCTTTCATAAAAAGCGTGCTTCTATAGCCCCTTTCGTAAAGAAAAGGTGCTTGTTTAGCCCTTTCGCAAAGAAAGGTGCTTCTTTAGCCCTTTCGCAAAGAAAAGGTGCTTCTATATACCTATGGAAGGCCAATAGTTGCTTTCATTTAAAAAGTTATGTTTATAGAAAACTAGACCGTATTGTTATGGAAGAACACAAGGTATTCTTCTGTAAATCACAAGGTCTGTTTTTGGAAGACCAAAAAGAGTTCTTATGGAAAACACGTAAAACTTTTCATGGAAAGTCACAAATTGATAATATGGAAGACCACATTATGAAAAACCTTGAGGTCTTCTCATGGCAGTTCCTCTTATGGAATACCAAATAGTTTTCCACAGGTCTTCTGGAGAACAACCATATCTTCTTATGGAAGACCACAAACTCATCGTAGAAAAACCACAAGATTTTCCTATGAAAGATCAAAGGTCTCCTTATAGAAGAAAACTATGTTTTATGCCTATAGAAGATCAGATGGTGTTCTTATGGAAGATTACAACGCTTCATAGGCGACAAGTAAGTCAATTCATAGAAAACCGCATGATCTTCATATAAAAGAGCATATGGTCGTCTTATGAAAGACTACAATTTTGAAAGGCCATGGAGTCCTCTTACGGAAGGCCATAGCGCACAGTGGAATAAAATGCAAATCTAGCGTGCAGAAAATAAGAGACGATGTTTTATTATATTTTTATCCATAATTATGATAAGAATAGCTTTAGATTGACAATTTTACCTCATTTATTGATATATTTGGTTGATTTGTATTTTTATATATATTTTTATACCCTCAGCCTTTAGGCTATGAAGGGTATATACACTTTCATACGGGCAAAATGTGCCTCATCGAAATAATGGTTTTAGACCCCAAGTATGTTTGGACGAAATGTGTTTCAGACAATTTGGAGTCGATTGAGCAATGTCCGTCCGTCTGTCTGTCTGTCTGGCTGGCTGGAGCGCACGATAACTCTCGAAGGGATGAACCGATTCGGTTCAAATTTTGGCTTTCGTAATATTTTGTCCAAACTTAGTTTAAGTTCGAAGATGAGCTATATCGGTCCACTCCTTCCGGTACCTCCCCCACAAAAGTTCGAAAATGTTCGGAAAATTTGTACGCACGATAACTCTTGAAGGGTGTAACCGATTTGGTCCATACTTTGCCCATCGTGGAGCGTGTACCAGACTTAGATCAGGTTTTAATATGGACTCAATCGGTCCACTCCTTCGGGTACCTCCCACACAAAATTTTGGAAAAGTTCAGATTAGGAACATCTCTCGAATCGCTTTGATTTTTGCTTTAGCAACTTGTATTCACTGCCCCCCATACGACGGTATAAGTTTCATCAGGGGCAAGTCCATATTTCCTGAGAAAATAACCTGAAAGTTGCAAAAAACCCCTATGACACCGTGTGAGGAGGTTGGAGGGCAAAATAACTCTCGAACAGGTCTGCCGATTCGGTCCAAAGTTTGGACTTAGTAATATTTTGTCCAAACATAGTTTAAGTTCGAAGATAAGCCATATCGGTCCACTCCTTCAGGTACCTCCCCCACAAAAGTTCAAAAATGTTCGGAAAAATTGTGCGTACGATAACTCTTGAAGAGAGTGGCCGAATTGGTCCATACTTTACACATCCTAATATATCTACCAGATATAGATCAGGTTCAAATATGGTATATATTTGTCAACTCCATCCGGTACCTCCCACTCAAAATTTCGGATACATGTTCACTTTAAGACCTGCTTTCGAATCACTTTGATTTTTGTTGAAGCAACTTGCATTGCTGCCTCAATTGCGATGGTAAAAGTTGTTTCAGGGGCAAGTTCATACTTCTTGAGCAAACATCCCTGAAGTTCTAAAAAACCCCTATGGTACCATATGTAGTGGCTGGAGATCCATTTTTTTTAGTATCTCCTCCGCAAAACTTTTGATATTAAATCCTAATCAACATTTTTGTCAGTTCAAACGCCCAAAATTTTTAAAACTCCCTAAATACATGTGTTTTTTGGAAAAAAAAAATTGTTTCAATATACACAGGCTGAGGGTATATCTCTGTCGGCAAAGCCGACTGATACTTTTTTACTTGTTTGGTATAACTCCCATAGGGCGGTACCTTCCGATTTATGTAATTTAGATGATTTTACCCACATTATCAAACTGAAATGGCTGAAATTTGGCATGTAGTCTTCGTTGGTGGTATAAAATATTCCGACAGAGAATTGTCGGTACAGGTCCAGTTTTTGATATAGCCCCCATAGAACGGTACCGCCCGATTTTCGGTATTTTTAAAATTTTACCAACATCATCTAACCGAAATGGCTGAAATCTGATTTGAATTGTACATAGTTTATGGTGGAGGGTATAATAAGAGTTAAAAATAACCACATTCTGAACTTTTTAGTAAAAAAAAACTTGCATTTAACAGTTTGGTCAGAGGCGTGTCACTACTATCGGTTTCCTACCTCCACCCTTTTCATAGCGACCGAAGGACGACCTTTCTCAATTTCTATTTTCTTATCTGCTATGCTGTGATCAATTCCAAGTGATATCTGATATGTTATAAAAATATGTTTCCCAGTATCGGCATTTTATTTGAACTAAACCTTTAAAATTGACTTTTTTTCGAATTTGGCATTTTTCACTAAAAAGTGACAAAAATTCAAAAATCGAAAAAAGTCGCAGAAAATAACTTGAGATGTTATTCTGGACAAGATATACAAAAAATAAAAAAATATCTCGATCCGATTTTAAACTTTACCCCTTTTTTAATTGCAGAAACGGAATAAAATGGACGTTACATATAATTAGCCAATAACATTTAAATTTATATAACTTATGGCTTATAAAACCGATTAATTTAATTAAATACCTTTACGATAAGTCAAAAATACAAAAGATTATACAGTAATATGTTCACAGACTGCATACGTTCATCACAATTTTTCGACTAAATAACATCATCGTGAACACTTTAATTAATTATAATTAATATATACGCTGTTAAGTACAGTCAACCCTCCAGTGTAATACTGTACTAAAGTTTCCTTTAAGTCCATTTTTTGATTTTCTGCACGCTAGATCCGCATTTTTTCCACTGTGCAGCGTCCTCTTATGGAAGACCAACAAGTTTTTCAATGAACGACCTAAAGTCTATCGAACAACATCAAGATCTTATGGGTATCCCCATACGGTGTTCTTATGGAAGATTGCAAAATCGTCTTACACGCAATCACAAAGTACATATGTTCATATAGAAGACCACAAGGTCTTGGTATGAAAGACCAAAAGAGTGTTTTATGGATGATCATAATTTGGTCTTAAGGAAGACCCAAATGTAATCTATTGGAAAACCACAGGGTATTCCTATAAAAGACAACAAGAAGAAAATTAGATCTTCTTATAAAAGTCCTGACGGTCTTTCTTTAGAAGACCCAAATTCTTCTTATAGACGACCTAAAACCGTCTTATGGAAGACTCATAAAAGATACGTCTCTTATGGAAGACCACACGTCATGATGCGGACTTTCTTTGCAAACCACATAAGGGAAATCGGTATTTTTTGGTATAAATACTCTTTGTGTTTCTTTAATTCGTTCCTTTCTTGATTGACCTCTGAACCTCAAAAAATTGTTCTTTAATCACGTGCATACATACATAATTGCATTATCAGTAACGTTCACAATAATTTATTTCCCCTAATTTTTTTTGAAACATTTCTTCATCCTTTACTCTATAACCAAATTAATAAGGTTCCTTTCTTCCAACAACAACAGCACCTATCAACCTATAATCAAAAGAAACATTATAGGGAAATTTAAACTCAAAAAAGAAAGTCATTAAAAACGAGTTCGAATTCGGTTGGTGGGGTTATCAATGCATTGGAACCTTTTATAACAACGGACGAAAAGTAATTATTCACCACTTTTATTCCTTGTTTGGGGGGAGCCACATAAAACCAGTCAAATCACTAAGTAACACGAACAACAACAATAACATCAACCATCCCAATCAATCCATAAAATGTTCATCATTTCTGATTGTCGGTCCTCTCTGACTCAGCAATTTGAACACGTGCAAAGGGTCAGTTCGTTTTGGATGCAAGCAGGTAGGCGATCCAGCGTCTAAAAGGAAGAGGTTACAACAACAATTAAACATGACGACTGTCTGTCCCCGACTCAGACTCAAAAAGATAAGAAACTAAATAAATAAAATCCTCGCAGACACACAAAAACAAAATAAAAAACGAGTGGATGAAAAATAAATCCATAAAACTAATGGACCATTGAGACGCTCTTCGGATGGACTGATTATGAGGCAAATAGAGTCTTATTTGCTTTGCCTGGTCATTGAGCAAACATGTCGGAGAAAAAATACGTTACAAAAATCTTAACTATACAATAGGAATAGGTGATGAAGAAAAATACGTTACAAAAATCTTAGTTCTCTCTCATAATAATGTTAGGCGTAACAAATTTTGAGCTCTTGGGCATTATATTACACTTGCTCATTGTCCATTGTCAGGGCTCAAAGGATCCCTTTTGCGTGCACACACAAGAGAAAAATACGTTACTTTTTTCCAATTACATGGACGTTGTTGTTGTTATGGCTAAATAGGATATCCTTGAAACAAGTGGGTGCCTATTGTTGAGCCATGCAATTCGGTGCAAGGACACTTGAACAAATGGCTGCAAGTGTTTTTAGTTGTTGTACTCCTGGTGATTTGTAACGTATTTTTTCTTTACTCTCTTAAGATTTGTTGTTAGATTGGATCATTAAATTTTTTGTAACGTATTTTAGGGATTCTTTATTTTGGACAAGTGAAGATGAGATTTTGTAACGTATTTTTTCAACTCACACAACAACCAAAAAATACGTTACAAAAACTGATATCCTTAAAGTAGTTTTTGTAACGTATTTTTTGGGTATTGTGTGGGTTGAAACGTGACTAGAATTGATTTTGTGTGTAGTGAAATAATTGCTTCTTTTATTTATTTTTATGGTTTCAATGGGTTAATTGTCTAAATGAAACACTGACCTAGAAGGAGGTTACAACAAATTGTAACGTATTTTCTTTTTTATTTCGAACAGATTTTGTAACGTATTTTTGAGAATACATTTGGAGAGTACAGTGGAATTTTGTTCTATTAAGAAATAACTGATATTTAAAGAAGGAACATATATAGTGCAATACAACAATGCAAAGAATGAAAAATATTGAATTATTTATAAATATGTTTTTAAGATTTTTTTTGCGGAACTGCACAAAAATTCCTTTTTGCTGATGCATTAAACATTGGTAAAAAATAGTGTACTTCGTACAATTACGAATGGTATTCTAGAGAACGGCCTTTTAGATAGCCTTGAGATTGACCGTCATATAAAGTACAAGTTTCGGATTTGTAGTTAATAGGATGTGAAGACATATAGCCTGCAGTTGATATCATCTTCAACTTGGTTTTTCCATCGGAGTTTTTGGTCTTCCCTTTCTGGCATGACCATCATTATCTATCCTATCAAAATGGCCGATGTCGTTTGGCTGGAACAGTTTGGTATGCTGGTATTCACCGTCAACGCATATTGCTCCATAAAGCTTTCGAATGGTTTTTCTCTCAAACACACCAAGTTTTGCCTCATCGGCTTTCACATTTCACATACATATATTCCACGAGCTCACAAAGAGAGCATATGACCTGACCTGGAGGGAAAATATCAATAGTCCTACGGTCGGCAAATTCAGCCATCATTATGTAACATTCGACAACGGAATGAGGCTGATCCATTTTGCAGTGGCAAAAAACATTGTAATGGTCAGCACCAGGTTCCAACACCTCGACATACATACCATGTGCATTTATTCAGATGGAAATACCAGAAATCAGATTGATGATTTTGTTACAGACGGTAGATACTTCTACAGGGTGTTAGATGTCCTATCGATTAGAGGAGCGAACATAGATTCGTACCTGATCGTACCGCGTATTTTTATGTGGTGGTTTTGGTATCCAAATATAGATATTGCGGCAGTTTAAAGAGAGTAGGCTATTCTTTGTAGCAACACGAAGCGCCAAAGAAAAATATGGGGAGAAGAGGAGAGAGAAGTTTATTTTGATAAGAAACAAGAGAGAGCAAGAAAAACTTGAGCGTTGAAAACTCCATATATTCAGGAGTCAGAATGAAATCCGACATTTTTACAAGAGTGTAAAACAGCAGACTGAACGACATAGTGCAGGGACATTCCCCTGAAAATATGATGAACTGAACTAATACAGATAGCGTTCTGAGACTCGGAAAGGGATATTTCGTCAAGCTTTTGGTATCGAATATCGGCGGCAATGAATAAGACCCCTTATCCATCGCTTATAAGGTCTGCCTGCTGTTTTAGGCCTGGCAATTCAAAAATCTACACCCTATGCCTGATCCAAGAGATGATCCACGAAAACCAGATCGACATACCACCTATTCGACGACTATAACGCCGCATTCGACTGTCCAATAATGCAAAGGGTGGTCCAAGCCATGTCTGAATTTAGTACTCGTTCAAAATTTATAAGATTATGCAGAGTAATATTAACTGATGCGAAATCAGCTGTTAAAATAGGAAAGCGCATCTCGGAGACTTTCAGTGCCAATCGGTGTTTCACACAAGGTGCCAGTCTATCGTGTGATCTATTTACGAAATACGATAAAAATAGCATTATCACAAGGATTATCTTCGATGAAAATTTCAGAACAATTCTCGAACATCCATTAAACTGCACTCAAGCGAAAATTTGAACTCTTCTAAAGGAAATACCGGAAGGAGTTGTGTCATATAGTCCATCCAGCCATTTCATTTGGTCACCGTATGAACTTTTAACCATGAAATCTGGACCACAATAAATACTTTCATTAAGAATTTCTAATCGTTCCTCGAAAGCCTTTAAAGTGCGCTTAAGCGAAAATTGTAAACTTCTTTGAGGGAGGTAAACGAATGTGTTGTCCACAACGGACCTTTTTGGACGACGAACACGAAGAAGCGTTATTTGTTGCTTTTGGGCGATTTTCTTAGGAACTATGGACTTACCTCAAAAAATTGTACCACCGTAAAAAGGAACGCAAAGTCAACCTCTCGCAAATTTCACATCGATCCGAAAATTTTGATATTTTGCTTAAAATTTTGAAGATCTGCAAAGCTTGGACCAAATAGGAAGCCTTAACATGGTGTGATCTGAAGCATGGACTTAGCTAAAAATGCATCCCGGTACTATTTCCAGGGTAGGAGGTGGTTTGTCCATTGACAAAATTTTAATTTTGTTAGTAAAATAAACAAGACAAGTAAGAAAAGCGTTAAGTTCGACCGGGCCGAACTTTGTATACCCTCCACCACGAATTGTATTTAAGTGAATAGGAACAATTAGTTGTATTTCGTTTATGAAAGTACTAAACTCTTCCTTTTATTGCAGGAGTAGTACATATATCTCAACTGATAATACTCCCTTCAAAATTGGGCGAAGTACATAAAATTGGGCAAAACCGACTAGACCTAAACCTGGATATTCTGGATTTGGATAGTTAACAACATCGGGAGCGCCGTTCTATGGAGGCTGTATAAAACGTTAACCTGTACCGATAAATTTCTGGAGGAAAGTTTCGTAACTCAAGCGAAGACTAAATACCAAATTTCAGTTATTCCCATTGAATATTGTGGCTAAAACTTTCAAAATACCGCAAATTGGGAGGGATCTTTCTATGGGGGGTATAAAAAACATGGAACAATGCCGGAGATTTTCAGGTGGAAAGCTTTATTCCACCAACGGAGATTAAATATTAAATTTCACCCGTTTCGATGGGATATTGATGACACAAACTTAAAATACCGAAAATCGGAAAGTACGCTTCTATGGGGTTATTTGAAGAAAAGGGCTTATGCTGATAATTCTCTTCTGCAATATTTTATACACCCATGGTAATTTAAACACTAAATTTCAGTCATATCGATGGTACATGGAGGCCACAACTTTCAAAATACCGTAAATCGGAAGCTACGGTCGGTCCTATGGGGGTATACGAGGACGTCGACCTATACCGGCACATTTCGGCTGGAATGTTTCATACCTCTATCAAAAACTTAGTACCAAATATTAGCTATTTTGGTTAAGATAGAGCTATATGTAAAAAATCGGGCGGTGCCGTTCTATGGGAGCTATACGAAGACGTTGACCTATACCGACTAATTTCAGGTGGAAAGTTTTATATCTACAACGAAGACTATGTACCAAATTTTAGCCATTTTGGTGTTATAATGAGGCTAAACCCTTCAAAACACCGAAAATTGGGAAGTACCGTTCCATGGGGTGTACATTGAAGCGTGGACCGATACAGATAAATTTCTGGGAGAAAGTTGTGCATCCCAAAAGAGGACGTAATATCAAATTTCAGGCATTTTGGTAGTATAGTATAGCTAAAACCTTCAAAAATACCGAAAATTGGGAGATATCGTCCTGTGGGGACTATATGAGGGCGTGTGACATTTACCGACAAATTTCATATGGAATGTTTTATACCCCAAGTGAAGACTAACCACCAAATTTCAGCCATTTTAGTGGAATATTGAGGCCACAACCTTCAAAATACCGAAAATCGGGAGGTACCGTCCTATGGGGGCTATATGAAGGCGTGGACCTATACCTACAAATTTCAGGGGAAAAGTTTAATACACCCAATGAAGACTAAATACCAAATTTCAGCCATTTTGCTGCGGTAATGAGGCTAAAACCTTCAAAATACCGAAAATCGGGAGATATCGTCCTATGGGGTCTATTTCAAAACCTGGACCTATATAAACATTTTATGGTAGAAATATTTCTTAGCCTGTGGAAACACAAAATACAATCTTACAACCGATTCTGTGGTCAAATGGGACTAATACATTCAAAATATCTTAAAGTGCGGCGTACTATATATGGGGGCTCTACCAAAACGTGGACCTATATAAACGAACTTTGGTAGAAATGTTTGTTAGCCTCTGAAGACACAAAATACCAAATTACAACCAATTCGGTGCTCAAATGGAACTAATACATTCAAAATATCTTAAAATGGCGCGTACTATATATGGGTCATTATATGGGGTCTATACCAAAACGTGGACCTATGTAAACATTTTATGGTAGATATGTTCCTTAGCCTCTTGAAACGCAAAATGCAAAATTACAACCGATTAAGTGGTCAAATGGGACTAATACATTCAAAATATCTTAAAATGACGCGTACTATATAGCATTTCCAAATTAAATGAAACCTTTTCCAAATTAAACGAAACCCTTTCCAAATTAAATGAAACCTTTTCCAACAGAAATGAAACCTTTTCCAATTGAAATGAAACCTTTTCCATTTGAAAATGAAACTTTTTCCAAATTAAATGAAACCTTTATTTTTTATTATAAGGAACTTGAAACTAATAATATTATTTTTTTGTTTTAAATTAAAATGTTAACATCAATTGATGTAATTAAAACAAATATAGTTATATAGGTATTTATTTGTGAATAAACCTTACAGTAGTTGGATTTTGTAATTAATTTTTACCTTTACCGACAAAAATCGGTAAAATTAAATCGAAAAATTATGATTGAAAATGTTCAATAAAAGTTGGCATCACTGTTGCTATCGGTAAAGGTTAGAGACCACTTTTTATTCGTCGTTAACTTACAGATAAAATCCGTTAATTACCGAAATTATGGGCATTTTATTTTTAACGACTTTTGTCGGTAAGGACAACAATGTGTTACTGAATCTGACTACAGCTATGATTGGGTTTTTCGACTCTTTTTGAGCTCTTAAATCATAATTTTAACTTTATTTTTATCAATAAACGGAAAACCGTCCATTCAGTTTTCTGCTTGGGAAACTTGCAATACAATGGCCTTGCTTGCTGATTTTTCTGTTGAATGCTGCGCTCTATCGCCTCAGTTATCTTATGGTCAGATGAAGGATCGCGAAGTTCAACTCTAGCGCAGCATTTTATTTTTGAAAATGCATTCTAAATCGGATGAACTTTGGGAATATGGCTCAAAATACCTGCATTCATGCTTAAACTTGAAAATATATTATGGTACACAAAACCCCCGATTTAATTTACTGCCATTAGAGTTACATATCGATCTTATACTGAAGATTAAATCCACTATCCTCTATAAATATTAAATGTTCCCTTTGTTGAAGAATCCATTTTGGAAAATACAGAGCCTGTTTTTTCTTAACTCCGACGTTTTAGGCTCGTTCTAAATCGACTAAGGCTATTTTTAAAGTAATTTTCATTAATAATTAATTTTTTTTATTGTTAAGACTGAAGTAAAAACTCTGAAATAATAACTCAAAAAACAAAAATAAATAAATTAAAAAAAAACAAGGATACCTATAACTATATTTGTTATAATAACATCAATTGATGTTATTATTTTATTTTTAAAACAATAAAAATCAATATCATTATAATAAAAAAGAAGAGTTTCATTTAATTTGGAAAAAGTTTCATTTCAAATGGAAAAGGTTTCATTTCAATTGGAAACGGTTTCATTTCCGTTGGAAAAGGTTTCGTTTAATTTGGAAAAGGTTTCGTTTAATTGGAAAAGGTTTCATTTAATTTGGAAAAGGTTTCATTTAATCTCGAAATGCTATATATGGGGCTTTATATGGGGGTAATACCAAAACGTGGACCTATATAAACCAACTTTGGTAGGAATTGTTTTGTCCTCTGGAGACACAAAATACCAAATTACAACCAATTCGGTGGTAATATGGGACAAATATCTTAAAAATGCCTTAAAACGACGACGCGTCACACGTCACTTTGTATGGGGGCTATACGAAAACGTGGACCTATATAGCCCGCTTTCAATACCAAAAGTCCTACATACATATAATAGATCTTACCAAAATTTCATCCACCTACTTCACTGCGTTCGGAAGCTAGAGTGATTTCCACAGACGGACAGACGGACGGACATGGTTATATCGATGTAGAATTACACGCTGATCAACAATATAGGTATAAAAATGGAGGGTATAAAAATGAACATTTCAAGGAAGGCGGTCCCTGGAACGCCACCTGGTTATGTCTGTGACCTGAAGTATGCTGATACCGAAGAGAAGAATGCATCTAGTGCTATTCTTGAATCAGTAGCAATGCGGATGGATCTGGAAAACGATTTATAGTGAAAAATAAAAAAAATGTTTGAATTGTTAAACCACTGCTAAGATGTGGACGTTTTGAGGAACCATTTGTGAGCTAATATACCGTGTGTGTACTGCTGTTTTGTGTTGTCTTTCTTCCTGAACTAGATAAGATAAAAGACTTTTTTAAACCAGTTCTCTTAAAGATAAGACAATTTCACAGATCTTCCGTATATAGAATAACTTTTAACTTACATCGAAGACTTCCTCGAAGATAACAACAAACCAAGGGTTGCCCAACTTTTTTAAGATAGAAGTTATTTTCTCAATGCACATACATATATTATTAAATGTTTTCTGCATTTGTACATGCCTTCTGCAGATGGAAGATCACAGATCGTGTTCCATATTTATAATAATGGTGATATTTTCTGTTTATTCCAACCTTTCATCAATTGTAGTGGTCATATATGTATAATTTTCATTCAATTTAACTGTATTTGGCCAAACTCTGATAAAATTGAATTATAACAATTCTTTTAAAAGTGAAATACTGGCAATATATCTTCAAGGGACAAGAGACTTTTAAAGATATTTTATTTGAAGGAAATCTTTCATAGCTCGTCTATATGTAGGATAGATATTTAAAAGAGAAGAGACCTTTCGCATAAGTAGACGATCTTCTATAGAAGATAACCATTTCACCCTCCAATAAATAGGCCTTTTACGGAAAAAGTGTTATTACATGTCCTTAAATTGTTTACATATGTATATTTAAATATTTTATGTTGTTCTTTAGAAACTGTTGTAAAGATTTTGATGTAGGCCGGTTTTGTGTATATAGATTACCTATCCCTAAATTGAATATCCAGAAAAAGTAACGTATTTAAAAATACGTTTCATTTCATTTGGCTACTGATGTTCCAGACAGCATCTTATACACATTGTAGTATGCAATGTTGTGGGTGTTTCTTCGATAAGATAACAATGTGTAGCAAAAACTAGACACCTATTGTGAACGTCATGTTGTCAGACAATAATCGAAACTGTTCATTGGTAGATAAATTTGTAACGGATTTTTTTCTTCTAGAATTTTAGAGACATTCGGAATTTTGTAACGTATTTTGTAAGACAACAAAAAAGTAGTCTTGGAAAGAAATACGTGGGTACAGATCAAGGTATGTACAACAAAAACTATACGAAACAGGCTTGCGTGTTTCCCATGTGGACATTTTTGCTATTTTATCTTTACTCGGGTCCCATATCTCTATTTTGACTGGTTTTACTAACGATTCCCTTCATATTCAGCATATACAGCTATTTAATTGATTTCTGTCTCGGTTCGATGGTCAGGAGACTTTGTGACTTTATGGACGCGGGAATGTTGTGTCACCAAGCGTGGTTGTGTTTGGTGCTAATGTCAGTCTGTTAAAGTAGTCTGGACTTTTACATCCTGTTGTTATTATGGAAATTGTTTCTGAGTTGAAAGTCCCATTATTGTAATGATATCACCGAAAGGAATATCCGGATGCCAATGTGGTGCAATGGTAAGCACACCCGACCACCGTCTTTCTCATATATGAAATTATTAATCTGTGAAAATTTGGACACGTGGTCTGAACCTTTAATGTAAATGTTGATATTCCAAAATGTATAAAACTGAATAGTTTCTTCAAAATTAGTATGAGAAAACAATGCCCACCAATTCTAAAATTCTAGCGCCTGTGGCGCTAAGACGCGTTTTCATTTTTATGAAACAAAAGAAAGAACCATATGCGTGTTTTAAATTCCTTATTCTCAAAATAGGCACAGTAAAGTCACATTGCAAATTCAAAGGGAGCAATCCTGAAATATTTTATCAGGTGTTTCTCTTTTTTGGTAAAACAAAGAAAATTATATTGCCTCTCACGGTAGGACATCAGCGCCAGCGATATTTTTGCTGCCTGCAATATAGGGATTTACTCTCTAGCAGGTTGATTAAAATGCACTTGACTCGTGCGTCTGTAGACACTTGTGTTCTCTTGCTGTTGTTTATATGACACCTTGTGCTATTCGGTTGAGATTTGTCACCTTCGAATGAAAACAAAATCCCTTCTCTGCAGTAGTCGTGCTGTGATAACAACGAGACAAGAATGTGACAAGTGGCATGAGCTATCGGACAGGCAGGTGAAAATACAGATTGCTGGATTTAACCGCCAAAAACACTCGTAAATTATGTATATTTTTAATCCTACGAACATTTCATAAATTCACGCTGGCAATAAATTTCCAAAAGTCGTTGATATCCTCTAAAGAAGGAAAGACAAAATATGCAATAAATTACTTGATATCGACATAGTTCCTGCAGCATTATATGAGACTTCTGTCTATCGAAGACCTAAGAAATGTTTTCTCTCTGAGGAAGATCTTTAATATATCTAGCCTGTGATAGGTCGTCTGCCTACAAACGACCTTTACAATATCTTTTGTCTATAGAACACCTGTAAAGGGTCTGGTGTCTGTAAAATATCTGTGAAATGCATTATATCCATAGAAGATCTGTAAATGGCTTTCTGTCTATGGTAGACCCGTGAAAGGTTTTCCCTCTATAGAAGGGTGACAGAAGATCTCTAGCGGTCTTCTTGAAGTCTTATGTGGGTGACGTAATACTTCTTGGGGCCATCTTTGGACGGCTGAATACCACTTGGGGCTTTCTATGGCCAACAGATCTTGAGGTCTTCTATGTGCGACATAAGATATTTGGAAGCCTTCCGTGTGTGGGCCTTGGTGTCTCCTATGGCGATAATAGACCTCTTAGAGCCTTATAAGGGCAACAGCAGATTTTTTGAGGTTTTCAAATGATAAGAAAGGCCATTTGAAGTCTTCAACAGCGTCAAAAGTATTCCTGATGCCTTCTATGGGCGAGCACTTGAGGTCTTCAATCAACGGCTAAGGCTCTATTAAGGTATTCTATGGGCCACATAAGAACTATTGGGGCCTTCTAAGAGAGACAGAAGACCTCTTGAGACCTTTAGAAGATCTCTGGAGGGCTTCAATGAAGTAGAACTATAAAAGCCTTCTTTGGTCGAGGAGTAATATATTTAAGTATTCTTTGGGCGACAGAAGACCTCTTCAGATCTTCTATGAGCGACAAAGGACCTCTTGACGTATTCTTTTGGTAACAGCAGCAATTGTAAAGTCTTCCATGGGCGACTGAAAACTTCTTGAGGTCTTCTATGGGCGATAGAAGATTTTTAGGTCATCTATGGGCAACAGCCGATCTCTTATGGTCTTCTATGGGCAACAGAAGACCACTTTATGTCTTCTATGGTTGGCGATTTCGTAAGACAGAATATATTTAACAGTCAGAAGGACTTTCCCAGACAAAAGATCTTATCCAGAAGTTGTGTAGACAGAAGACTGAAAGTCCTTAAATAGACTCAATATCTAAATCGCTCTATGTTGAGTAATTTCTTCCACATCTTATCCCCCAGTTTCTCTGGAGAATATCAAAAGTTTTTTTTTTGTGAAATGGAGGTCTGAGGGATTTTATAAAATATTCTTAGGATTATAACAATCAACGTCACCTACAAATTTTTTGGCGGTTAAATCCACCAATCTGTATTTACACCTGCCTGCTGATAGCTCATGTCACTTGTCACATTCTAGTTGCCTAGTTTTTATCACAGCACGACTACTGCAGGGTAGAGATTTTATTTTCATTCGAAGGTGACAAATCTTAAACGAATAGCACAAGGTGCTATAAAAACAAAAGTAAGAAAACACAAATGTCTGCACACGCACGAGTCAAGTGCATTTTAATCAACCTGCTAGAGAGTAAATCCCCTTATTGCAGGCAGCAACAAAATTTGCTGGCGTTGATATCCTGCAGTTATAGGCGATGGAATTTTCTTTGTTTTGCAAAAATAGCACCTGATGAAATATTTCACTTACAATGAAATTCTGCTGTGTCTTCTTTACGAAGAAGGAATTTATAACTCAAGTTTAATTCTTTCTTTTGTTTCATGCAATTCCAAATCGTTTTAGCTCCACATGCGCTAGAAATTTTAATTTTAGGGAGTCTAAAGTAGGTTCTCTCAAATTTATTGATAAACAACATATGTATTTTGTTTTCTTTTTACTGTTTTAAATGCAGGTGCCAAGGCAGATACAGTGCGTCATTGGAGTTTGATGTTCATTGATGTGTTCGAATACTTTTTTCAAGATACATATTTGCATACGCATGCTGATGATTTGAATGAATGCAAGACGTCATGATATCAATATTTTTAAGCTAGTCAAAGAATGATCTTAGGATAAGGTTTTCGGATTTTTATTCAAGTTCAAGTTTGAAGCAATATGTTGTATTAGGTCCCTTGTATTTTTGGAACTATATTCAATTTGACGATCATTTAGTCAATCTCAAATCGGTTTAAACTATTTGGGTAACATATTCTGACAATTGTTGTCCAATTAGCAGGTTTTTGATATTTTTGAAAATTACATACATATATTTTCGTAAAATTTCCTCATATCGTAAATGAATATCTGCTTTGTATTTTGTTTTTGTTTTTTTTTTCTCCCCACAACTTTATAGAAACGTATTTCTCTTCAAGGTCACTTTATTGATGTATAATAAAATACGTTACAAAATGTTGACAATCTCTAAAATTCTAGAAGAAGAAAAAATCCGTTACAAAATCTATATCTTAGTGGACAGTTTCTATTATTGTCTGACAGCATGGTGTCCAGTTTTTGCTACACATTGTTATCTTATCGAAGAAACACCCACAACACAGCATAGACACAGCATCTGATGCTGTCTGCAACGTCTGTAGACAGGAAAAATGTAACGTATTTTAAAATACGTTACAATTTTGGCAATTGAATGAAGTAATAGGTATTCCATAGATATATAAACAGCGTACAACAAAGTCTTTACAACTGCTTTTAAGGAATATTTTAAAATATACTAACAGACCCCGGTCCGCGTTGCTGGCCCGTCGTAATGAAGTTTATTGACAACATTTAATGAAATTTATGCTTGAAAATTCAAAAATAGCTATTTTCTACCTCACTTCTTCGGTCCACTGTCAAACCGAGGAGGATTTTACATTTATCAACAGAATTTGCCTGTAACCTTTCTCTTCTCTTACGGACTTTGTCGGATTTTTTCGCCCATTGGTGCTGTTTAGGATTTATTATCGTCCATGTCCCCTGTTTTTATACTAAAGCGATCTAATAAAAAAAGTTAAAAAAATATTAAGTCAAATTCTCCCGCTTATTACGACTTACTCGTATATGTTTTAGTTTTTAATGGCTAATTGACCGTTGAACCTCACCATTCAAGGAAATTTGTACATATGTATATCGTTTTTCTTGATCTGGGGCGCAACCACCATTGTCTCAAAATTACTTTGCAAGCCGATAACTCATAAGTATAGCAATAATAGCGATAATATAACAATAGGCCCCCGAAATTCGTCTACAAATATATAGCATTTTGGACCACGGAAATTAGGTTCAGCAGTTTTGGAAAAATAATGTATTGAAAAGAGTGGGCGTGGTCATCAGTTTTCAAGATATAACATATTAAAAAAGTGGGCGTAGTTCGGTATTTTGGCTCCAGATATGTGCCTACTATACGCACAACCCCATTGCCTCCCAAAATGTAAGCTGAAACCAATATAATCATAAGTTTGCCTTATACATATAGCGTTTAAAAGAAAAGCTTGGGATGATACCCATCTCCTCCAAAATTCATAAAATATACATAACAACGTTGAGCTTTTGCTGCCTGGTAATCGGTTCAGTAGCATTGAAGATATTAAATATTTAAAAAAGCAGGCGTGATCGGGACTTCATGCCCCAAAGAAGTACCTAAATTGTAGATTAATTCTTACATTTTTGAAACCGCAAATTAACTTCCAAACCGATACATTCGTAATTATTGTAAATTTTAACCGAGGGCCATCCCTGTACATTTCCTGACAATTTCAGAAAAATCGGTTCAGTAGTTTTTGTAAAAATTTGTCAAACATAATTCGGGTTATGGCGAACATTTCACAAAAAGAATTATCCAAATCGGTCCAGCCGTTTTTAACTGATGCCATTACCAACGAACGACATTTGAAAAGTTTTTGGAAATTCGAACTATAAGTGCACGAAAAGTGCTAAATGGTAATAAATTTAGTACAATTTGGGTTTGGATGAATGGATAGAGCTGGAATCCTGACATTTGGAAGGTGGGTCACTGATGAAGTGTAACGATGAAAGGTTTATGGAAATTCGAACTATAAGAGTACTAAATGGTACTAAATTTAGTACGATTTGGATTTCTGTGAACAGATAGAGCTAGAATCCTGAAATTTGGAATGAGGGTCACTAATAGAGGGTAACAAAGAAAGGTTTTTGGAAATTAGAACTAAAAGTGCACGAAAAAAAAACTAAATGGTACTAAATTTAATACAATTTGGATTTGGGTGAACGGATAGAGCTGGATACCTCAAATTTAAAATGAGGGTCAGTGATGGAGAGTAACAAAGAAAGATTTTTGGAAATTCGAACTAAAAGTGTACGAAAAGTACTAAATAGTACTAAATATAGTACAATTTGGATTTGGGTGAACGGATAGAGCTGGATTCCTCAAATTTAAAACAAGTAAGAAAAGTCTATGGTCGGACGGAGCCGACCATGGGATACC
>NW_027411977.1:234109157-234196713 GCF_047663935.1 Musca autumnalis
TTTTAAATAATATTTTTCAAAGATTCTCAGACCAATAAACGTGGATTTTTTAAATAATATTTTTCAAAGATTCTCAGACCAATAAACCGTGGATTTTTTTAAATAATATTTTTCAAAGATTCTCAGACCAATAAACGTGGATTTCAAAGATTCTCAGACCAATAAACTTGGATTTTTTAAATAATATTTTTTCAAAGATTCTCAGACCAATAAACGAGGATTTTTTAAAATAATATTTTTCAAAGATTCTCAGACCAATAATCGAGGATTTTTTAAATAATATTTTTTTAAAGATTCTCAGACCAATAAACGTGGATTTTTAAATAATAGTTTTCAATGATTCTCAGACCAATAAACGTGGATTTTTTAAATAATAGTTTTCAATGATTCTCAGACCAATAAACGTGGATTTTTTAAATAATAGTTTTCAATGATTCTCAGACCAATAAACGTGGATTTTTTAAATAATAGTTTTCAATGATTCTCAGACCAATAAACGTGGATTTTTTAAATAATAGTTTTCAATTGATTCTCAGACCAATAAACGTGGATTTTTTAAATAATATTTTTCAAAGATTCTCAGACCAATAAACGTGGATTTTTTAAATAATATTTTTCAAAGATTCTCAGACCAATAATCGAGGATTTTTTAAATAATATTTTTTAAAGATTCTCAGACCAATAAACGTGGATTTTTTAAATAATAGTTTTCAATGATTCTCAGACCAATAAACGTGGATTTTTTAAATAATAGTTTTCAATGATTCTCAGACCAATAAACGTGGATTTTTTAAATAATAGTTTTCAATGATTCTCAGACCAATAAACGTGGATTTTTTAAATAATAGTTTTCAATGATTCTCAGACCAATAAACGTGGATTTTTAATAATAGTTTTCAATGATTCTCAGACCAATAAACGTGGATTTTTTAAATAATATTTTTCAAAGATTCTCAGACCAATAAACGTGGATTTTTTAAATAATATTTTTCAAAGATTCTCAGACCAATAAACGTGGATTTCAAAGATTCTCAGACCAATAAACTTGGATTTTTTAAATAATATTTTTTCAAAGATTCTCAGACCAATAAACGAGGATTTTTTAAATAATATTTTTCAAAGATTCTCAGACCAATAATCGAGGATTTTTTAAATAATATTTTTTAAAGATTCTCAGACCAATAAACGTGGATTTTTTAAATAATAGTTTTCAATGATTCTCAGACCAATAAACGTGGATTTTTTAAATAATAGTTTTCAATGATTCTCAGACCAATAAACGTGGATTTTTTAAATAATAGTTTTCAATGATTCTCAGACCAATAAACGTGGATTTTTTAAATAATAGTTTTCAATGATTCTCAGACCAATAAACGTGGATTTTTTAAATAATAGTTTTCAATGATTCTCAGACCAATAACGTGGATTTTTTAATAATATTTTTCAAAGATTCTCAGACCAATAAACGTGGATTTTTTAAATAATATTTTTCAAAGATCTCAGACCAATAAACGTGGATTTTTTAAATAATATTTTTCAAAGATTCTCAGACCAATAATCGAGGATTTTTTAAATAATATTTTTTAAAGATTCTCAGACCAATAAACGTGATTTTTTAAATAATAGTTTTCAATGATTCTCAGACCAATAAACGTGGATTTTTTAAATAATAGTTTTCAATGATTTCTCAGACCAATAAACGTGGATTTTTTTAAATAATAGTTTTCAATGATTCTCAGACCAATAAACGTGGATTTTTTAAATAATAGTTTTCAATGATTCTCAGACCAATAAACGTGGATTTTTAAATAATAGTTTTCAATGATTCTCAGACCAATAAACGTGGATTTTTAAATAATATTTTTCAAAGATTCTCAGACCAATAAACGGTGGATTTTTAAATAATATTTTCAAAGATTCTCAGACCAATAAACGTGGATTTCAAAGATTCTCAGACCAATAAACTTGGATTTTTTAAATAATATTTTTCAAAGATTCTCAGACCAATAAACGAGGATTTTTTAAATAATATTTTTCAAAGATTCTCAGACCAATAATCGAGGATTTTTTAAATAATATTTTTTAAAGATTCTCAGACCAATAAACGTGGATTTTTTTAAATAATAGTTTTCAATGATTCTCAGACCAATAAACGTGGATTTTTAAATAATAGTTTTCAATGATTCTCAGACCAATAAACGTGGATTTTTTAAATAATAGTTTTCAATGATTCTCAGACCAATAAACGTGGATTTTTTAAATAATAGTTTTCAATGATTCTCAGACCAATAAACGTGGATTTTTAAATAATAGTTTTCAATGATTCTCAGACCAATAAACGTGGATTTTTTAAATAATAGTTTTCAATGATTCTCAGACCAATAAACGTGGATTTTTTTAAATAATAGTTTTCATGATTCTCAGACCAATAAACGTGGATTTTTTAAATAATAGTTTTCAATGATTCTCAGACCAATAAACGTGGATTTTTTAAATAATATTTTTCAAAGATTCTCAGACCAATAAACGTGGATTTTTTAAATAATATTTTTCAAAGATTCTCAGACCAATAAACGTGGATTTTTTTAAATAATATTTTTCAAAGATTCTCAGACCAATAATCGAGGATTTTTTAAATAATATTTTTAAAGATTCTCAGACCAATAAACGTGGATTTTTTAAATAATAGTTTTCAATGATTCTCAGACCAATAAACGTGGATTTTTTAAATAATAGTTTTCAATGATTCTCAGACCAATAAACGTGGATTTTTTAAATAATAGTTTTCAATGATTCTCAGACCAATAAACGTGGATTTTTTAAATAATAGTTTTCAATGATTCTCAGACCAATAAACGTGGATTTTTTAAATAATAGTTTTTCAATGATTCTCAGACCAATAAACGTGGATTTTTTAAATAATAGTTTCAATGATTCTCAGACCAATAAACGTGGATTTTTTAAATAATATTTTTCAAAGATTCTCAGACCAATAAACGTGGATTTTTTAAATAATATTTTTCAAAGATTCTCAGACCAATAAACGTGGATTTTTTAAATAATATTTTTCAAAGATTCTCAGACCAATAAACGTGGATTTTTTAAATAATATTTTTTCAAAGATTCTCAGACCAATAATCGAGGATTTTTTAAATAATATTTTTTAAAGATTCTCAGACCAATAAACGTGGATTTTTTAAATAATATTTTTCAAAGATTCTCAGACCAATAAACGTGGATTTTTTAAATAATATTTTTCAAAGATTCTCAGACCAATAAACGTGGATTTTTTTAAATAATATTTTTCAAAGATTCTCAGACCAATAAACGTGGATTTTTTAAATAATATTTTTCAAAGATTCTCAGACCAATAAACGTGGATTTTTTAAATAATATTTTCAAAGATTCTCAGACCAATAAACGTGGATTTTTAAATAATATTTTTCAAAGATTCTCAGACCAATAAACGTGGATTTTTTTAAATAATATTTTTTCAAAGATTCTCAGACCAATAAACGTGGATTTTTTAAATAATATTTTCAAAGATTCTCAGACCAATAAACGTGGATTTTTTAAATAATATTTTTCAAAGATTCTCAGACCAATAAACGTGGATTTTTAAATAATATTTTTCAAAGATTCTCAGACCAATAAACGTGGATTTTTTAAATAATATTTTTCAAAGATTCTCAGACCAATAAACGTGGATTTTTTAAATAATATTTTTCAAAGATTCTCAGACCAATAAACGTGGATTTTTTAAATAATATTTTTCAAAGATTCTCAGACCAATAAACGTGGATTTTTTAAATAATATTTTCAAAGATTCTCAGACCAATAAACGTGGATTTTTTAAATAATATTTTTCAAAGATTCTCAGACCAATAAACGTGGATTTTTTAAATAATATTTTCAAAGATTCTCAGACCAAATAAACGTGGATTTTTTAAATAATATTTTTCAAAGATTCTCAGACCAATAAAACGTGGATTTTTTAAATAATATTTTTCAAAGATTCTCAGACCAATAAACGTGGATTTTTAAATAATATTTTTCAAAGATTCTCAGACCAATAAACGTGGATTTTTAATAATATTTTTCAAAGATTCTCAGACCAATAAACGTGGATTTTTTAAATAATATTTTTCAAAGATTCTCAGACCAATAAACGTGGATTTTTTAAATAATATTTTTCAAAGATTCTCAGACCAATAAACGTGGATTTTTTAAATAATATTTTTCAAAGATTCTCAGACCAATAAACGTGGATTTTTTAAATAATATTTTTCAAAGATTCTCAGACCAATAAACGTGGATTTTTTAAATAATATTTTTCAAAGATTCTCAGACCAATAAACGTGGATTTTTTAAATAATATTTTTCAAAGATTCTCAGACAAATAAACGTGGATTTTTAAATAATATTTTTCAAAGATTCTCAGACCAATAAACGTGGATTTTTAAATAATATTTTTCAAAGATTCTCAGACCAATAAACGTGGATTTTTTAAATAATATTTTTCAAAGATTCTCAGACCAATAAACGTGGATTTTTTAAATAATATTTTTTCAAAGATTCTCAGACCAATAAACGTGGATTTTTTAAATAATATTTTTCAAAGATTCTCAGACCAATAAACGTGGATTTTTTAAATAATATTTTTCAAAGATTCTCAGACCAATAAACGTGGATTTTTTAAATAATATTTTTCAAAGATTCTCAGACCAATAAACGTGGATTTTTTAAATAATATTTTTCCAAAGATTCTCAGACCAATAAACGTGGATTTTTATATTTTTCAAAGATTCTCAGACCAATAAACGTGGATTTCAAAGATTCTCAGACCAATAAACTTGGATTTTTTTAAATAATATTTTTCAAAGATTCTCAGACCAAT
The DNA here is from genome assembly GCF_047663935.1 of Musca autumnalis. NCBI lineage: Eukaryota > Metazoa > Arthropoda > Insecta > Diptera > Muscidae > Musca > Musca autumnalis. The sequence goes on from NW_027411977.1 coordinate 234,114,055, forward strand.
AAACGAGGATTTTTTAAATAATATTTTTTAAAGATTCTCAGACCAATAATCGAGGATTTTTTAAATAATATTTTTTAAAGATTCTCAGACCAATAAACGTGGTTTTTTTAATTAATATTTTTCAAAGAGTCTCAGACCAATAAACGTGGATTTTTTAAATAATATTTTTCAAAGATTCTCAGACCAATAAACGTGGATTTTTTAAATAATATTTTTCAAAGATTCTCAGACCAATAAACGTGGATTTTTTAAATAATATTTTTCAAAGATTCTCAGACCAATAAACGTGGATTTTTTAAATAATATTTTTCAAAGATTCTCAGACCAATAAACGAGGATTTTTTAAATAATATTTTTCAAAGATTCTCAGACCAATAATCGAGGATTTTTTAAATAATATTTTTAAAGATTCTCAGACCAATAAACGTGGATTTTTTAAATAATATTTTTCAAAGATTCTCAGACCAATAAACGTGGATTTTTTAAATAATATTTTTCAAAGATTCTCAGACCAATAAACGTGGATTTTTTAAAATAATATTTTTCAAAGATTCTCAGACCAATAAACGTGGATTTTTTAAATAATATTTTTCAAAGATTCTCAGACCAATAAACGTGATTTTTAAATAATATTTTTCAAAGATTCTCAGACCAATAAACGTGGATTTTTTAAATAATATTTTTCAAAGATTCTCAGACCAATAAACGTGGATTTTTTAAATAATATTTTTCAAAGATTCTCAGACCAATAAACGTGGATTTTTTAAATAATAATTTTTCAAAGATTCTCAGACCAATAAACGTGATTTTTTAAATAATATTTTTCAAAGATTCTCAGACCAATAAACGTGGATTTTTTAAATAATATTTTTCAAAGATTCTCAGACCAATAAACGTGGATTTTTATATTTTTCAAAGATTCTCAGACCAATAAACGTGGATTTCAAAGATTCTCAGACCAATAAACTTGGATTTTTTAAAATAATATTTTTCAAAGATTCTCAGACCATAAACGAGGATTTTTTAAATAATATTTTTCAAAGATTCTCAGACCAATAATCGAGGATTTTTTAAATAATATTTTTTAAAGATTCTCAGACCAATAAACGTGGATTTTTTAAATAATAGTTTTCAATGATTCTCAGACCAATAAACGTGGATTTTTTAAATAATAGTTTTCAATGATTCTCAGACCAATAAACGTGGATTTTTTAAATATTATTTTTCAAAGATTCTCAGACCAATAAACGTGGATTTTTTAAATAATATTTTTCAAAGATTCTCAGACCAATAAACGTGGATTTTTTAAATAATATTTTTCAAAAGATTCTCAGACCAATAAACGTGGATTTTTATATTTTTCAAAGATTCTCAGACCAATAAACGTGGATTTTTATATTTTTCAAAGATTCTCAGACCAATAAACGTGGATTTTTATATTTTTCAAAGATTCTCAGACCAATAAACGTGGATTTTTATATTTTTCAAAGATTCTCAGACCAATAAACGTGGATTTCAAAGATTCTCAGACCAATAAACTTGGATTTTTTAAATAATATTTTTCAAAGATTCTCAGACCAATAAACGAGGATTTTTAAATAATATTTTTCAAAGATTCTCAGACCAATAATCGAGGATTTTTTAAATAATATTTTTTAAAGATTCTCAGACCAATAAACGTGGATTTTTTAAATAATAGTTTTTCAATGATTCTCAGACCAATAAAACGTGGATTTTTTAAATATTATTTTTCAAAGATTCTCAGACCAATAAACGTGGATTTTTTAAATAATATTTTTCAAAAGATTCTCAGACCAATAAACGTGGATTTTTTAAATAATATTTTTCAAAGATTCTCAGACCAATAAACGTGGATTTTTTTAAATAATATTTTTCAAAGATTCTCAGACCAATAAACGTGGATTTTTAAATAATATTTTTCAAAGGATTTTTTAAATAATATTTTTCAAAGATTCTCAGACCAATATAAACGTGGATTTTTTAAATAATAGTTTTCAAATGATTCTCAGACCAATAAACGTGGATTTTTTAAATATTATTTTTCAAAGATTCCTCAGACCAATAAACGTGGATTTTTATATTTTCAAAGATTCTCAGACCAATAAACGTGGATTCAAAGATTCTCAGACCAATAAACGTGGATTTTTTAAATAATATTTTTCAAAGATTCTCAGACCAATAAACGTGGATTTTTTAAATAATATTTTTCAAAGATTCTCAGACCAATAAACGAGGATTTTTTAAATAATATTTTTCAAAGATTCTCAGACCAATAAACGTGGATTTTTTAAATAATAGTTTTCAAAGTGATTCTCAGACCAATAAACGTGGATTTTTTAAATAATATTTTTCAAAGATTCTCAGACCAATAAACGTGGATTTTTTAAATAATATTTTTCAAAGATTCTCAGACCAATAAACGTGGATTTTTTAAATAATATTTTTCAAAGATTCTCAGACCAATAAACGTGGATTTTTTAAATAATATTTTTCAAAGATTCTCAGACCAATAATCGTGGATTTTTTAAATAATATTTTTCAAAGATTCTCAGACCAATAAACGTGGATTTTTTAAATAATATTTTTCAAAGATTCTCAGACCAATAAACGTGGATTTTTTAAATAATATTTTTCAAAGATTCTCAGACCAATAAACGTGGATTTTTTAAATAATATTTTTCAAAGATTCTCAGACCAATAAACGTGGATTTTTTAAATAATATTTTTCAAAGATTCTCAGACCAATAAACGTGGATTTTTTAAATAATATTTTTCAAAGATTCTCAGACCAATAAACGTGGATTTTTTAAATAATATTTTTCAAAGATTCTCAGACCAATAAACGTGGATTTTTTAAATAATATTTTTCAAAGATTCTCAGACCAATAAACGTGGATTTTTTAAATAATATTTTTCAAAGATTCTCAGACCAATAAACGTGGATTTTTTAAATAATATTTTTCAAAGATTCTCAGACCAATAAACGTGGATTTTTTAAATAATATTTTTCAAAGATTCTCAGACCAATAAACGTGGATTTTTTAAATAATATTTTTCAAAGATTCTCAGACCAATAAACGTGGATTTTTTAAATAATATTTTTCAAAGATTCTCAGACCAATAAACGTGGATTTTTTAAATAATATTTTTCAAAGATTCTCAGACCAATAAACGTGGATTTTTTAAATAATATTTTTCAAAGATTCTCAGACCAATAAACGTGGATTTTTTAAATAATATTTTTCAAAGATTCTCAGACCAATAAACGTGGATTTTTTAAATAATATTTTTCAAAGATTCTCAGACCAATAAACGTGGATTTTTTAAATAATATTTTTCAAAGATTCTCAGACCAATAAACGTGGATTTTTTAAATAATATTTTTCAAAGATTCTCAGACCAATAAACGTGGATTTTTTAAATAATATTTTTCAAAGATTCTCAGACCAATAAACGTGGATTTTTTAAATAATATTTTTCAAAGATTCTCAGACCAATAAACGTGGATTTTTAAATAATATTTTTCAAAGATTCTCAGACCAATAAACGTGGATTTTTTAAATAATATTTTTCAAAGATTCTCAGACCAATAAACGTGGATTTTTTAAATAATATTTTTCAAAGATTCTCAGACCAATAAACGTGGATTTTTTAAATAATATTTTTCAAAGATTCTCAGACCAATAAACGTGGATTTTTTAAATAATATTTTTCAAAGATTCTCAGACCAATAAACGTGGATTTTTTAAATAATATTTTTCAAAGATTCTCAGACCAATAAACGTGGATTTTTTAAATAATATTTTTCAAAGATTCTCAGACCAATAAACGTGGATTTTTTAAATAATATTTTTCAAAGATTCTCAGACCAATAAACGTGGATTTTTAAATAATATTTTTCAAAGATTCTCAGACCAATAAACGTGGATTTTTTAAATAATATTTTTCAAAGATTCTCAGACCAATAAACGTGGATTTTTTAAATAATATTTTTCAAAGATTCTCAGACCAATAAACGTGGATTTTTTAAATAATATTTTTCAAAGATTCTCAGACCAATAAACGTGGATTTTTTAAATAATATTTTTCAAAGATTCTCAGACCAATAAACGTGGATTTTTTAAATAATATTTTTCAAAGATTCTCAGACCAATAAACGTGGATTTTTTAAATAATATTTTTCAAAGATTCTCAGACCAATAAACGTGGATTTTTATATTTTTCAAAGATTCTCAGACCAATAAACGTGGATTTCAAAGATTCTCAGACCAATAAACTTGGATTTTTTAAATAATATTTTTCAAAGATTCTCAGACCAATAAACGAGGATTTTTTAAATAATATTTTTCAAAGATTCTCAGACCAATAATCGAGGATTTTTTAAATAATATTTTTTAAAGATTCTCAGACCAATAAACGTGGTTTTTTTAATTAATATTTTTCAAAGAGTCTCAGACCAATAAACGTGGATTTTTTAAATAATATTTTTCAAAGATTCTCAGACCAATAAACGTGGATTTTTTAAATAATATTTTTCAAAGATTCTCAGACCAATAAACGTGGATTTTTTAAATAATATTTTTCAAAGATTCTCAGACCAATAAACGTGGATTTTTTAAATAATATTTTTCAAAGATTCTCAGACCAATAAACGAGGATTTTTTAAATAATATTTTTCAAAGATTCTCAGACCAATAATCGAGGATTTTTTAAATAATATTTTTTAAAGATTCTCAGACCAATAAACGTGGATTTTTTAAATAATATTTTTCAAAGATTCTCAGACCAATAAACGTGGATTTTTTAAATAATATTTTTCAAAGATTCTCAGACCAATAAACGTGGATTTTTTAAATAATATTTTTCAAAGATTCTCAGACCAATAAACGTGGATTTTTTAAATAATATTTTTCAAAGATTCTCAGACCAATAAACGTGGATTTTTTAAATAATATTTTTCAAAGATTCTCAGACCAATAAACGTGGATTTTTTAAATAATATTTTTCAAAGATTCTCAGACCAATAAACGTGGATTTTTTAAATAATATTTTTCAAAGATTCTCAGACCAATAAACGTGGATTTTTTAAATAATATTTTTCAAAGATTCTCAGACCAATAAACGTGGATTTTTTAAATAATATTTTTCAAAGATTCTCAGACCAATAAACGTGGATTTTTTAAATAATATTTTTCAAAGATTCTCAGACCAATAAACGTGGATTTTTATATTTTTCAAAGATTCTCAGACCAATAAACGTGGATTTCAAAGATTCTCAGACCAATAAACTTGGATTTTTTAAATAATATTTTTCAAAGATTCTCAGACCAATAAACGAGGATTTTTTAAATAATATTTTTCAAAGATTCTCAGACCAATAATCGAGGATTTTTTAAATAATATTTTTTAAAGATTCTCAGACCAATAAACGTGGATTTTTTAAATAATAGTTTTCAATGATTCTCAGACCAATAAACGTGGATTTTTTAAATAATAGTTTTCAATGATTCTCAGACCAATAAACGTGGATTTTTTAAATATTATTTTTCAAAGATTCTCAGACCAATAAACGTGGATTTTTTAAATAATATTTTTCAAAGATTCTCAGACCAATAAACGTGGATTTTTTAAATAATATTTTTCAAAGATTCTCAGACCAATAAACGTGGATTTTTATATTTTTCAAAGATTCTCAGACCAATAAACGTGGATTTTTATATTTTTCAAAGATTCTCAGACCAATAAACGTGGATTTTTATATTTTTCAAAGATTCTCAGACCAATAAACGTGGATTTCAAAGATTCTCAGACCAATAAACTTGGATTTTTTAAATAATATTTTTCAAAGATTCTCAGACCAATAAACGAGGATTTTTTAAATAATATTTTTCAAAGATTCTCAGACCAATAATCGAGGATTTTTTAAATAATATTTTTTAAAGATTCTCAGACCAATAAACGTGGATTTTTTAAATAATAGTTTTCAATGATTCTCAGACCAATAAACGTGGATTTTTTAAATATTATTTTTCAAAGATTCTCAGACCAATAAACGTGGATTTTTTAAATAATATTTTTCAAAGATTCTCAGACCAATAAACGTGGATTTTTTAAATAATATTTTTCAAAGATTCTCAGACCAATAAACGTGGATTTTTTAAATAATATTTTTCAAAGATTCTCAGACCAATAAACGTGGATTTTTTAAATAATATTTTTCAAAGATTCTCAGACCAATAAACGTGGATTTTTATATTTTTCAAAGATTCTCAGACCAATAAACGTGGATTTTTATATTTTTCAAAGATTCTCAGACCAATAAACGTGGATTTTTATATTTTTCAAAGATTCTCAGACCAATAAACGTGGATTTCAAAGATTCTCAGACCAATAAACTTGGATTTTTTAAATAATATTTTTCAAAGATTCTCAGACCAATAAACGAGGATTTTTTAAATAATATTTTTCAAAGATTCTCAGACCAATAATCGAGGATTTTTTAAATAATATTTTTTAAAGATTCTCAGACCAATAAACGTGGATTTTTTAAATAATAGTTTTCAATGATTCTCAGACCAATAAACGTGGATTTTTTAAATAATAGTTTTCAATGATTCTCAGACCAATAAACGTGGATTTTTTAAATAATATTTTTCAAAGATTCTCAGACCAATAAACGTGGATTTTTTAAATAATATTTTTCAAAGATTCTCAGACCAATAAACGTGGATTTTTTAAATAATATTTTTCAAAGATTCTCAGACCAATAAACGTGATTTTTTAAATAATATTTTTCAAAGATTCTCAGACCAATAAACGTGGATTTTTTAAATAATATTTTTCAAAGATTCTCAGACCAATAAACGTGGATTTTTTAAATAATATTTTTCAAAGATTCTCAGACCAATAAACGTGGATTTTTTAAATAATAGTTTTCAATGATTCTCAGACCAATAAACGTGGATTTTTTAAATATTATTTTTCAAAGATTCTCAGACCAATAAACGTGGATTTTTTAAATAATATTTTTCAAAGATTCTCAGACCAATAAACGTGGATTTTTTAAATAATATTTTTCAAAGATTCTCAGACCAATAAACGTGGATTTTTTAAATAATATTTTTCAAAGATTCTCAGACCAATAAACGTGGATTTTTTAAATAATATTTTTCAAAGATTCTCAGACCAATAAACGTGGATTTCAAAGATTCTCAGACCAATAAACTTGGATTTTTTAAAATAATATTTTTCAAAGATTCTCAGACCAATAAACGAGGATTTTTTAAATAATATTTTTCAAAGATTCTCAGACCAATAATCGAGGATTTTTTAAATAATATTTTTTAAAGATTCTCAGACCAATAAACGTGGATTTTTTAAATAATAGTTTTCAATGATTCTCAGACCAATAAACGTGGATTTTTTAAATAATAGTTTTCAATGATTCTCAGACCAATAAACGTGGATTTTTTAAATAATAGTTTTCAATGATTCTCAGACCAATAAACGTGGATTTTTTAAATATTATTTTTCAAAGATTCTCAGACCAATAAACGTGGATTTTTTAAATAATATTTTTCAACGATTCTCAGACCAATAAACGGTGGATTTTTTAAATAATATTTTTCAAAGATTCTCAGACCAATAAACGTGGATTTTTTAAATAATATTTTTCAAAGATTCTCAGACCAATAAACGTGGATTTTTATATTTTTCAACGATTCTCAGACCAATAAACGTGGATTTTTATATTTTTCAAAGATTCTCAGACCAATAAACGTGGATTTTTATATTTTTCAAAGATTCTCAGACCAATAAACGTGGATTTCAAAGATTCTCAGACCAATAAACGTGGATTTTTATATTTTTCAAAGATTCTCAGACCAATAAACGTGGATTTTTATATTTTTCAAAGATTCTCAGACCAATAAACGTGGATTTCAAAGATTCTCAGACCAATAAACGTGGATTTTTATATTTTTCAAAGATTCTCAGACCAATAAACGTGGATTTTTATATTTTTCAAAGATTCTCAGACCAATAAACGTGGATTTTTATATTTTTCAAAGATTCTCAGACCAATAAACGTGGATTTCAAAGATTCTCAGACCAATAAACGTGGATTTTTATATTTTTCAAAGATTCTCAGACCAATAAACGTGGATTTTTTATATTTTTCAAAGATTCTCAGACCAATAAACGTGGATTTTTATATTTTTCAAAGATTCTCAGACCAATAAACGTGGATTTCAAAGATTCTCAGACCAATAAACGTGGATTTTTTAAATAATATTTTTCAACGATTCTCAGACCAATAAACGTGGATTTTTTAAATAATATTTTTCAAAGATTCTCAGACCAATAAACGTGGATTTTTATATTTTTCAAAGATTCTCAGACCAATAAACGTGGATTTTTATATTTTTCAAAGATTCTCAGACCAATAAACGTGGATTTTTATATTTTTCAAAGATTCTCAGACCAATAAACGTGGATTTTTATATTTTTCAAAGATTCTCAGACCAATAAACGTGGATTTTTATATTTTTCAAAGATTCTCAGACCAATAAACGTGGATTTTTATATTTTTCAAAGATTCTCAGACCAATAAACGTGGATTTCAAAGATTCTCAGACCAATAAACGAGGATTTTTTAAATAATATTTTTCAAAGATTCTCAGACCAATAAACGTGGATTTTTATATTTTTCAAAGATTCTCAGACCAATAAACGTGGATTTTTATATTTTTCAAAGATTCTCAGACCAATAAACGTGGATTTTTATATTTTTCAAAGATTCTCAGACCAATAAACGTGGATTTTTATATTTTTCAAGATTCTCAGACCAATAAACGTGGATTTTTATATTTTTCAAAGATTCTCAGACCAATAAACGTGGATTTTTATATTTTTCAAAGATTCTCAGACCAATAAACGTGGATTTTTATATTTTTCAAAGATTCTCAGACCAATAAACGTGGATTTTTTAAAATATAGTTTTCAATGATTCTCAGACCAATAAACGTGGATTTTTTAAATAATATTTTTCAAAGATTCTCAGACCAATAAACGTGGATTTTTTAAATAATATTTTTCAAAGATTCTCAGACCAATAAACGTGGATTTTTTAAATAATATTTTTCAAAGATTCTCAGACCAATAAACGTGGATTTTTTAAATAATATTTTTCAAAGATTCTTCAGACCAATAAACGTGGATTTTTTAAATAATATTTTTCAAAGATTCTCAGACCAATAAACGTGGATTTTTTAAATAATATTTTTCAAAGATTCTCAGACCAATAAACGTGGATTTTTTAAATAATATTTTTCAAAGATTCTCAGACCAATAAACGTGGATTTTTTAAATAATATTTTTCAAAGATTCTCAGACCAATAAACGTGGATTTTTAAATAATATTTTTCAAAGATTCTCAGACCAATAAACGTGGATTTTTTAAATAATATTTTTCAAAGATTCTCAGACCAATAAACGTGGATTTTTTAAATAATATTTTTCAAAGATTCTCAGACCAATAAACGTGGATTTTTTAAATAATATTTTTCAAAGATTCTCAGACCAATAAACGTGGATTTTTTAAATAATATTTTTCAAAGATTCTCAGACCAATAAACGTGGATTTTTTAAATAATATTTTTCAAAGATTCTCAGACCAATAAACGTGGATTTTTTAAATAATATTTTTCAAAGATTCTCAGACCAATAAACGTGGATTTTTTAAATAATATTTTTCAAAGATTCTCAGACCAATAAACGTGGATTTTTTAAATAATATTTTTCAAAGATTCTCAGACCAATAAACGTGGATTTTTTAAATAATATTTTTCAAAGATTCTCAGACCAATAAACGTGGATTTTTTAAATAATATTTTTCAAAGATTCTCAGACCAATAAACGTGGATTTTTTAAATAATATTTTTCAAAGATTCTCAGACCAATAAACGTGGATTTTTTAAATAATATTTTTCAAAGATTCTCAGACCAATAAACGTGGATTTTTTAAATAATATTTTTCAAAGATTCTCAGACCAATAAACGTGGATTTTTTAAATAATATTTTTCAAAGATTCTCAGACCAATAAACGTGGATTTTTTAAATAATATTTTTCAAAGATTCTCAGACCAATAAACGTGGATTTTTTAAATAATATTTTTCAAAGATTCTCAGACCAATAAACGTGGATTTTTTAAATAATATTTTTCAAAGATTCTCAGACCAATAAACGTGGATTTTTTAAATAATATTTTTCAAAGATTCTCAGACCAATAAACGTGGATTTTTTAAATAATATTTTTCAAAGATTCTCAGACCAATAAACGTGGATTTTTTAAATAATATTTTTCAAAGATTCTCAGACCAATAAACGTGGATTTTTATATTTTTCAAAGATTCTCAGACCAATAAACGTGGATTTCAAAGATTCTCAGACCAATAAACTTGGATTTTTTAAATAATATTTTTCAAAGATTCTCAGACCAATAAACGTGGATTTTTTAAATAATATTTTTCAAAGATTCTCAGACCAATAAACGAGGATTTTTTAAATAATATTTTTCAAAGATTCTCAGACCAATAATCGAGGATTTTTTAAATAATATTTTTTAAAGATTCTCAGACCAATAAACGTGGATTTTTTAAATAATAGTTTTCAATGATTCTCAGACCAATAAACGTGGATTTTTTAAATATTATTTTTCAAAGATTCTCAGACCAATAAACGTGGATTTTTATAGAATATTTTTCAAAGATTCTCAGACCAATAAACGTGGATTTTTTAAATCATATTTTTCAAAGATTCTCAGACCAATAAACGTGGATTTTTTAAATAATATTTTTCAAAGATTCTCAGACCAATAAATGCGGATTTTTTAAATAATATTTTTCAAAGATTCTCAGACCAATAAACGTGGATTTTTTAAAAAATATTTTTCTAAGATTCTCAGACCAATAAACGTGGATTTTTGAAAAAATATTTTTCAAAGATTCTCAGACCAATAAACGTGGATTTTTTAAAGAATATTTTTCAAAGATTCTTAGACCAATAAACGTGGATTTTTTAAAGAATATTTTTCAAAGATTCTCAGACCAATAAACGAGGACTTTTAAAGAATATTTTTCAAAGATTCTCAGACCAATAAACGTGGATTTTTTAAAAAATATTTTTCTAAGATTCTCAGACCAATAAACGTGGATTTTTTAAAAAATATTTTTCAAAGATTCTCAGACCAATAAACGTGGATTTTTTAAATAATATTTTTCAAAGATTCTCAGACCAATAAACGTGGATTTTTTAAATAATATTTTTCAAAGATTCTCAGACCAATAAACGTATATTTTTATATTTTTCAAAGATTCTCAGACCAATAAACGTGGATTTTTATATTTTTCAAAGATTCTCAGACCAATAAACGTGGATTTCAAAGATTCTCAGACCAATAAACTTGGATTTTTTAAATAATATTTTTCAAAGATTCTCAGACCAATAAACGTGGATTTTTTAAATAATATTTTTCAAAGATTCTCAGACCAATAAACGAGGATTTTTTAAATAATATTTTTCAAAGATTCTCAGACCAATAATCGAGGATTTTTTAAATAATATTTTTTAAAGATTCTCAGACCAATAAACGTGGATTTTTTAAATAATAGTTTTCAATGATTCTCAGACCAATAAACGTGGATTTTTTAAATATTATTTTTCAAAGATTCTCAGACCAATAAACGTGGATTTTTTATAGAATATTTTTCAAAGATTCTCAGACCAATAAACGTGGATTTTTTAAATAATATTTTTCAAAGATTCTCAGACCAATAAACGTGGATTTTTTAAATAATATTTTTCAAAGATTCTCAGACCAATAAATGCGGATTTTTTAAATAATATTTTTCAAAGATTCTCAGACCAATAAACGTGGATTTTTTAAAAAATATTTTTCTAAGATTCTCAGACCAATAAACGTGGATTTTTTAAAAAATATTTTTCAAAGATTCTCAGACCAATAAACGTGGATTTTTTAAAGAATATTTTTCAAAGATTCTTAGACCAATAAACGTGGATTTTTTAAAGAATATTTTTCAAAGATTCTCAGACCAATAAACGAGGATTTTTTAAAGAATATTTTTCAAAGATTCTCAGACCAATAAACGTGGATTTTTTAAAAAATATTTTTCTAAGATTCTCAGACCAATAAACGTGGATTTTTTAAAGAATATTTTTCAAAGATTCTCGGACCAATAAACGTGGATTTTTTAAAGAATATTTTTCAAAGATTCTTAGACCAATAAACGTGAACTTTTTAAAGAATATTTTTCAAAGATGCTCCGCCCAATAAAGGTGGATTTTTTAAAGAATATTTTTTAAAGATTCTCTGCCCAATAAACGTGGTTTTTTTAAAGAACGTTTTTCAAAGGTCGTTTCTAAGACTTATTAAGTCATCGGTTTAATAACCCTTTAGAGTCAGATGCCGTTTCCTGCACGTAATATTTCAATATCTTCACATTGTGGGGTTTCTTGCTACAGAAAACACCTTTTCCATTGGCCTCATAGTGAGTGTTATCAATCACTCTACAGAGAATACAAGAAAATGTAAAACCATTTTCTTGGTATACCACCAAACCAACAACCACGAGCGTGGTTGCACACAATAGCCAACCTTGGAAAGACGTCATAAAACAAGAACAATTCCCAAGACGCTCTACAGGGCAAAAAAAGGAACAACGCAATATTTGCAACCATTGTCTGACAACATTCGAACAGATCGGCTTAAATATTTTGAGAGATTTTTCCAAAATAATTACACAACAGTGCATAAACAGCGGGAGGATGTTAACACTAAACACCGAAGGAGGCGAGAAAAAATGTGTACATCCTTTCAATGTATTCTCTTCAGACAGATGATTGGAAGATAAGCGTGGCTTCTATAGTGAAAATCGGGACATTATTTGAAATTTAATGCTTTCTTTGAAATCTAAGCATGCAGTAGAGCACATTGTTCATAGATAACCTTTTTGTTGCTTCAAGGTTGCTTGTAATTGAATCAAATGAACAAATTAGCACAACACACTGTCAAGAAGCTGCTTCGTGACAGAAGTACACTTAGAGGAAGTTATTGGGAAATATGCAAAGATAGAGTGACAGTTGTTCATGGGAACAATATTATGGAATGGTATTTTGGCGCGTAAAAGAAATTTATTCTGTAACATAACTGAATCACCTTCCCAAAGCACCACGTTTATTGGGCCGAGAATCTTTGAAAAGTGTTCATTAAAAAATCCACGTTTATTGGGCCGAGAATCTTTGAAAAATATTCTTTAAAAAATCCACGTTTATTGGGCCGATGTTGTTTGAAAAATATTCTTTAAAAAATCCACGTTTATTGGGCCGATGTTGTTTGAAAAATATTCTTTAAAAAATCCACGTTTATTGTTCCGATGTTGTTTGAAAAATATTCTTTAAAAATCCACGTTTATTGGTTCGATGTTGTTTGAAAAATATTCTTTAAAAAATCTAATTTTATTTTGACGAGAATCTTTGAAAATTTTTCTTTAAAAAAACCACGTTTTTTGGTCCGATGTTGTTTGAAAAATATTCTTTAAAAAATCGAAGTTTATTGGGCCGATGTTGTTTAAAAAATATTCTTTAAAAAATCCAAGTTTATTGGGCCGATGTTCCTTGAAAAATATTCTTTAAACAATCCAAGTTTATTGGGTCGATGTTCCTTGAAAAATATTCTTTAAAAAATCCACGTTTATTGGGCCGCGAATCTTTGAAAATTCTTCTTTAAAAAGTCCACGTTTATTGGGCCGATGTTGTTTGTAAAATAGTCTTTAAAAAATCGACGTTTGTTGGATCGATGTTCTTTGAAAAATATTCTTTAAAAAATCGACGTTTGTTGGATCGATGTTCTTTGAAAAATATTCTTTAAAAAATCGACGTTTGTTGGATCGATGTTCTTTGAAAAATATTCTTTAAAAAATCGACGTTTATTGGATCGATGTTCTTTGAAAAATATTCTTTAAAAAATCGACGTTTATTGGATCGATGTTGTTTGAAAAATATTCTTTAAAAAATCCACGTTTATTGGGCCGATGTTGTTTGAAAAATATTCTTTAAAAAATCCACGTTTATTGGGCCGATGTTGTTTGAAAAATATTCTTTAAAAATCCACGTTTATTGGATCGATGTTGTTTGAAAAATATTCTTTAAAAAATCCACGTTTATTGGGCCGAGAATCTTTGAAAAATATTCTTTAAAAAATCCACGTTTATTGGGCCGATGTTGTTTGAAAAAATATTCTTAAAAAAAATCCACGATTACTGGGTCTGATGTGAGCTGCACAAAAATATTCTTGAAAAATGTAAACAATGGTGTATTTTTTTCTCTTCAAAAGTCTCTATCTCTTTCCCTTCATATATTTCGCGCCAAAATATCCTTTGGCTCCACATGAACATCTGCCTGCAATATTTCAATAAATATCCCATTCTCTATACATTAGCAGCATCAGCAATCAATTGGTTGGCTGCTGCACAGTATTTTGTGCTAATTTGTTCATTTTCTTCAATTACAACCATACCTAAAAGGCAATGCCATTCATTCTATAGAGTCGCTGCATGCTTAAATTTCAAAGCAAAGGTATTAATTTTCAAATAATGTCTAGAATTTCTCCATTACAAGCCACGCTTATATGTGAAAGAAAGGACGCTGTTCAGACATTTTCTCTCGCCTCCTTCGGTGTTTAGTGTTAACATCATCCCGCTGTTTATGCACTGTTGTGTAATTATTTTGTCGAAATCTCTCAAAATATTTAAGCCGATCTGTTCGAATGTTGTCAGACAATGGTTGCAAATATTACCTTGTTCCTTTTTGTCATTTACAACATCTTGGGAATTGCCTTATTTTATGTCTTTTTGCCCAAGGTTGACTATTGTGTACAACCACGTTCGTGGTTGTTGGTTTGGTGGTATACCAAGAAATTGGCTTGACATTTTGTCTTCATTTCTTTGTAATGTGATCGATCTATGTATTTCACAATGATGCTCCTGAAAAAGGTGTTTTTTATGTTTTGTATTTTTGTAAGAAGAACAATTTAATTATGAAACAGGAGAGTACTTTATTACCCTATTTTATAATTAAGTGATATACATACCTGATGACTCAATACCTACTAATTGATCTTTCGTTTCTGGATAGGTGAGTATCAACTTTTTTACAATGCTCAATGTCTAACTATTTGAAAATTGCGGATCCAATAAATTTCTAAAACTTTTACTATATTGAAGCTACAAGTATAAGCTGAAAAACTCAAATTAGCATAATGTTCCGGGGTTGTTGTAAAACTTTATACTAATTTTTGAAAATTTAAATTTTAAACCGGAAAAATAAAATAAAATGAAATTCGGGGCAAATAAAAAGTATCAGTATGATATAAAATAAGTCAACCAAAAAATAGATTGATTTTCTCAACACAATTTTTTTATTTCTGACACATATAAAACATGTTAATTTTAAATAAAGGGTTTTCTGATAATCTTAAAGCTGATTTTATTCTCTATTCCTGAGTTTTCCATTTATTAAGTTTCGTCGCAATTAAAACCAGCAGCTTTCTTATGAATCAGAAATTCGCTCAGAAATTAAAAACTTTTAACTATGGGCAAATAGAAAAATCCTTTCTTCCAAAAACTGTGTTAAAGTATAAAAAGTAAGAACGGCGTTAAATCCGTCCGGGCCGAACTTGTTTTACCCTCCACCACATGATTTATTGAAGTAAAAAGGAACAATTGTTTCCTTTCGTTATTGAAGAAGACTAAATACCAAATTTCAGCAATTTCGGTAAAACAATGTGGCTAACCTTCAAAATACCGAAATTCTGGAGATATCGTCCTATGGGGGCTATATCAAAACGTTGATCTATACCGACAAATTTCTGATGGAAAGTTTTTAGACTTAAACAAATAAAAAAATGTCGGTATTTTGGTAAGAAATTGTTGCTAAAACTTTCAAAATACAGAATATTGAGAGATACGCTTCTGAGGGGTATATAGGAAGACGTGGATTTATACTGATAATTCTATTCTGGAATATGTTATAACCTCATGGAAGACTAAATAAAAAATCTAAGTCATTTGGGTGGATTATTGATGTCACAACCATCAAAATTACGAAAATCGTGAGGTACCGGTCTATGGGGCCTATTTCGAAAAACGGACCTGTACCGACGAAATTCAATCAGAAGAGTTTTTACCTCCAACGTAGACTAAATACCTGTGGGTTGTTGTGGCCAAAACCTTCAAAATACCGAAAATCGGAAGGTACCGTTCTATGGGGGCTATTTGATGGCGTAGACCTATACCGACAAACTTCTGTGGGAAAGTTTTATTCCACCAAAGAAGACAAAACACATTTCGGTGGAATATTGAAACCACAACCTTCAAAATACCGAAAAGCGGGAGATAACGTTCTATGGAGGCTATATAAAAGAATGGACCTGTAACGACAATTTCCGAAGGAATGTTTTATACCAACAATGAAGACTAAATACCAAATTTCAGCCATTTTAGTGACTTAATGTTGTCTCAACCTTCAAAATACTGAAATTAGGGAAGTACCGTTCTATGGGGGCTATATGAAGGCGTGAACCTATACCGAAAAATTTCATATGGAAAGCTGCTGACTAACTACCACATTTTAGTAATTTTGGTGGAATATTGAGGCCACAACCTTCAAAATACTGCAAATCGGGATGTACCGTTCTATGGGGGCTTTACGAAGACGTGGACCGGCAAATTTCTGGGGGAATGTTTTATACCCCCAACGAAAACTAAATATCAAAATTTCAGCCATTTCGTTGTAACAATGAGGCTAAAACTTTCAAAATATCGAAAATCGGGAGGTACCGTTCTATGGGGCCATATCAAAATGTGAACCGATATAGGCCATTTGCAATATCAAACATCCTAGGAGTAATAGAAACTTCTATACCAAATTACAAAATTCTATTTTAAAAATTACGAGCTGTATCTTGATTTCAACAGACGGACGGTCGGACAGACGGGCATGGTTATATCGACAACAACAACCCTGATTAAAGAAAATGTTGTAGCAGTGAAAATTCTCTACAAGATTGACTCTTATGATATTTATTTATTTATTTTTTATTTATTATTAATCCATTTAATAATACTAAAGCCTTCAAGGCCAATAAATAGTATTACAAAAACATTTTATGCTCAAAGTAGACTAAATTAACATCTATATATATTTATATTCATCAATTAATTAACAAAAGCAAAGAAATTTATTAATTTCTAAAGCAAAGGAAAAAGATTGGCTCCCCAGCCATAACTAAAAAAGTGAAAAATTATAAAACAGGATGTGAAAAGCAACAAGCGATTTATTAAAAAACGCACTCAAATAAGTAGAGTACTCGAAACATACGTTCACAACAAGGATCATCGGAATCATGCTATGAGATATGAGGGCTTGGAGACAAAAAATGATTCAGTAGTTTCAATCGAAACGCATTGTTCGACTGCGAGAATATTCTTAGTTCCAACGGTAAATAATTCCAAATCCGAGCAACTCGTATCACAAAAGATTTCTCAAACCAAGAATTGTATATCCTCGGTATAATTATCTGCGTACTCCTAGAAAACAAGTTAAAAACAAACATGTTCGTCAGGAAAACTGGTGAACCCCTCCGAATAACTTTATAGAAAAAACATAATACCTTACTAGCCACAAAGTGCTCAAAATTCGCACCCAGAAAGTCCTTAACATAGTTCGAGACATGCTCACGACGTCTAATCCCATAAACATAGCGCACAATAGAATTTACAGTACGTTGCAACCTCAAAAACACCCGTTCCAGTGACCCAGAAATGACCTCTAAACCATAATTAATATGTGGCATAAGAAGAGCATGAGCTAACCTTTTTCTAACCCAAGGCGGTACGAATAAATTTGTTGAATACAACCTCCTTAAAGTCCCATACACCCTTCGCTGGACGAAGTCCATATGATGATCAAACAAAAGTTTATCATCAACAAATATGCCTAGAAACTTATGACAATCCACAATACTTACTGGACACTGGTCAAGAAAAATGTTGATTGTGTGGGTCTGGCTGCCAAACATAATGGCTTTGGTCTTAGCAGGATTCAATGTCAGAGCATTGTTCAGCGACCACTCCTTAACAAGAGAAAGATAGTGATTAACCGTACTTTCCAAACTAGATAGAGTGCTCCTATCCCCACTAAAAATAAGAAAAATATCATCGGCAAATAAAAGCGGTGTACAATTCACATCACAAACCGATTCAGCAAGATTATTTACATAAAGAATAAAAAGCAGAGGACCTAAAACAGATCCCTGCGGTAATCCACATGCAAGAGGTAAACTTTGCGAAGATCTTCCATTGTACGAAACAAATTGAGACCTCCCAAACAAATAAGAGGTAACGAGCTTACAAGCTGTTCCCGAAAATCCAAACTCATTCTTGAGTTTAGCAACGAGTAAGGGATGTGAAACCGAGTTAAAGGCTTTAGTAAGATCCAAAGAGACCACAAGAGTGCTTTTATTAATATTAGCATTGCTCCTAACTAAATCAGTGAAATACAAAAGCAATCCGGTGGTACTATAATGTCTGCGGAAGGCAAACTGACCATCATAAATAAATCTGGACACATAGCAAAGTATTTGGTCCTTCAAAATGTGCTCACACAATTTCGACAGAACAGGAAGTATAGAAATAGGCCTTAGATCATCAGGACCACTAACGACACTTGTCTTGGGTATTGGGACAACACGAGCACACTTCCAATCCAAAGGATAAGTTGAAGATGTCAATACAGAGTTAATAAAATCTAGAACATGACCCGAAATATATGGAAAAACTATTTTCAAGAAATCCACAGGTATCCCATCAATACCAATAGACTTAGATTTAATTTTATTAAGGGCAATGACAACATCATCTATACATACGCAATTAAAGGAAAACCCATTACTAGTAAAATCAGAAAAATGTTCACCAAAATCGATAACATTCGGCGACCCTGAAAAACAAAGGAAGAGTTCATGTCATCAACATCAAAATCAAATGCCATACCATCATTACCCGTAAAACCAGACACCCTAAAAAACCGCCACAACGCTGTCGAACCCATCCCGTTAAATTTCTTCGAGTAATACTTCCTTCTTTCACGACGAATAATTGACTTCGCTTTGTTCCTATATTTACAGAATGTCCTCCAATTACCTATACTCTTATTCTGATAGTAAGAACAATAAGCTAGGTCACGAAGGGAACGAGCCAACTTAATAGGATTCGTATTAATCCAACTATCGTCCGAATGAATTTTCCTACGAACTGTAGGAACAAAGGAAAACAAATCTGTAATAAGAGAGGATAACAAAGAACACTTAACGTCAATATTAACGACGCACAAAGTGTCAAAATCAAAAGCAGATAAATAGGAGAATATTCCATACCAGTCAATATTAGCGTAATCACGATATTCAACAAATTCACAATCTGTGTTCATACTGACGTTAAGTGAGGCAAAAACGAGGGAATGATCAGAAACCGATGGGCATATAATTTGATTTGAGAGGTGAATCATGGAACAATCGCTAACTAAGATAAATCAATTAAGGAGGACGAACCATGAGATAAATCATGGTGAGTAGGTGACGAATTATGCAAAACCGATAGGTTTAACCGGAAGCAAGCAGATCGGACAGAAAAAGCCTTATGTAAGTCGAACAAATTGCAGTTAAAATCCCCGACTACAACAATTCGAGAATAACCCAAGAATAAATCAGCATGACGATCCTCAAAAGCAGCAAAATCTCCTGGAGGAGGCAGATAAACCACACCAAAATAAGACATTAATATCACCCAACAACAGCTCAACAAAGAGAGACTCACATTTGCCCAAAACAAATGTTTTATGCACTATCCTATATCGAATATCATGCATAATATATATGCCGACACCACCACCTCTTACGTCCACATGATCACTCCTCAGAAACTTATACCCAGGTATAGTAACAGCATTGTTAAAAACTTCGGGCTTAAGCCATGTTTCTGAAACACCAACAACATTCAAGTGAGACCCAGATAAAATAGACATAATTTCGCCAAATTTTGTAGAGCTAGCGGACGGTCTTAAACTTCGACAATTCCAATGACCAACATTCAATTTCTCATGGCATGATCCAAGAACTGAGGCAATATACGCGTTGCTGCTAACCACATGACCTAAATAAGTATCAAAAGACATCAAATGCCAAGAACTTAGTTATAGCGGGGAACCAAATAAAACGAAAAAAATTACAATTGCTAATTAACATATTAAAATTTATAAAAAAATATATCAACCAAACTCTAACGCAGCTGATCAAAAAACTCAAAAACAAGATTTAGACTGCATGACAAAAATAAAAAAGTGAATAATCAATGGCAATGAAATAAGAAGTAATAGTGTACATAATAACTGGCTACAAAAAACAATGATCAGGCATCAATTATTCCTTCCATCAGCGTCACGAAGCAATACCTCACACTGGCTGCAGTTATACGTATCATTAGTACCATCAGAAAAAAGTAGCCAAACTTTAGGCTCATCAGAATTAAGAATTTTAAATTTCTTGATAACTGCAAGACGTCGAAGCTTGTTGCATATAAAATTCAAGTGTGCAGCGGCAGGGGAAAAGTGATCATTTAGATACACTCGGTTCGTCAAGTCTCCAGCCTGGTCACTCAGAATATCACAGAGTCGGAGATTACGCGTTTTGAAGTACTCCCTCATTAAATTATCACGAGTAGAGACCTTATTGAATTTCACAAGAATTTGCTTCTTCTGATTGATATAGCACACATGCTGAATATCAACACTAGCAACAGGCACATTAAAAAAGGAGCCCAAGGCAATCACAGGTGCTTCCAAGTTCTCTAGCCCAGCTGGTAGACCACCAATTAGAATGTCAGGACGATTCAGTCTCCTATGAATAACGTTATCCTCCCTCTCAAGAGCGACAAATTTGGAAGTGGTTGTTGTTTCTATACGTTGAATGTTATTAGTGCACTGTTTCAAGTCAGACTTCATCTCAGAAACACAGGTTGTCACTTCTCTCGTTAAGTCATCCAAAGAGGTTTTAATGCGATTCTGCTCAGTCTCATAATTCCGCATAAAGTTATCCAAAACTGCAGACAAACTGTTAATTTTATCGATGACTCCATCATTCTTACTGGTTTTCTTAATGTTAGGTTCACAAGCATCACAAATAAATGCAAAAGATTTTTCCGCCCTCAGGGCCTGCAGATTTTTTCATCAACTTTAGCACACGATGTATGGATACAACGGTCGCAAACTCTACAAAGGACACTAGGCTGCGTCTTGGTAATAGATCCATCACAGATCTTGCATTTCGCTGATTTTGTAGCAGGCATATCGAAGCAACAGATAAATAACAGCAGAAGGCCAAAAATGTAGTAAAGTGAGATGCAATTACAGCAACACAACAACAATGTAACACAGCAAGGCTTACGCAACAAGATGCAATCACACTTTAGGCGCAAATAGTTAAAATCTCGGCAATTTTAATAAGTCACTATTATATATATATGTATTCACACCAAATATTGCGGCAAAAGTAGTTATTATAAATCGTAAACAGCAGTATAAACAAAAAGATCAGCTGCGCTAAAAACACGCGTCTACTCAAGCATAGTGTTGCCAAATATTGGTTTTAAAATTTTCGTTGGTTTTAAAATTTTTGAGATATAGAAATTCAAATAGCGACAATGCACTGACTGTATCGCCCTTATAAAACAGTGTACGGTGGGCTTAACTGAATTTTAATGAAAACCGCTTACACCTGGGAAATGTTTGCGGATTTAGATGAGAAAATCCAAAAACAAAAAAAATTGCCGGAGCGCTTTTTAAAGAAATCGCGAGTTTTTTGGTTTTTCACGATTTTGCTTGGGACTCTATCGAAATGGGACTGAAGAAAATGTTGTAGCAGTGAAAATACTGTATATCTCATAAATGGTAAAACTACGAAAATATCATACAGCTCAATCTTGTAGAGAATTTTCACTGTTACAAAATTTTCTTTATTCCCATTCCGATGAGACTGGTGGTTTCCAAGCAAAATCGTGAAAACCTAAACAACCCCCAAAAATGTGAACTTTGACCGCGATTTTTTTAAAAATCCCTCCGGAGAATTTTTTTTATTTTTCTCATCTATGAACATTGTAGTTTCAGATTCCGCAAAAACGTCCCAGATGTAAGCACTTGTCATTTAAAGTAAGTTAAGGCGAACCGTATATCAGAAAATCATGAATTTTTTAAGAACATTTTTGAGGGATCAACAAGCCGTGAATTCTTTAAAACTAGTTTAAGGTTAGCAACAAGCCGTGGATTTTTTAAGAAAATGTTTGAGGGATCCGCATGTCGTGGATTTTTAACACTATTTTCGAGGGATCAATATGTCGTGGATTTTTGAGGGATCCAAAAGTCGTGGATTTTTTAAGAAGATTTTTGAGGAATCAAGATTTCGTGGATTTTTTATGAAAAATTTTTAGGGTTCAACAAGTCGCGGATTTTTTAAGACAATTTTTGAGAGATCCGCAAGTCGTGGATTTTTTAAGACTATTTTTGAGGGATCAACAAGTCGTGGATTTTTTAAGACTATTTTTGAGGGATCAACAAGTCGTGGATTTTTTAAGACTATTTTTGAGGGATCAACAAGTCGTGGATTTTTTAAGACTATTTTTGAGGGATCAACAAGTCGTGGATTTTTTAAGACTATTTTTGAGGGATCAACAAGTCGTGGATTTTTTAAGACTATTTTTGAGGGATCAACAAGTCGTGGATTTTTTAAGACTATTTTTGAGGGATCAACAAGTCGTGGATTTTTAAGACTATTTTTGAGGATTTTTTAAGACTATTTTTGAGGGATTATTTAAGAAAATTTTTAAGGGATCAATAAGTCGTGGATTTTTTAAAAACATTTTTGAGGGATCAACTTGTCGTGGATTTTTTAAGAAAATTTTTGAGGTATCAACAAGTCGTGGATTTTTAAGAAAATTTTTGAGGTATCAACAAGTCGTGGATTTTTAAGAAAATTTTTGAGAGATACGCAATTCGTGGATTTTTTTAAGACTATTTTTGAGGGATCAACAAGTCGTGGATTTTTTTAAAAAATTTTGAGGGATCAACAAGTCGTGGATTTTTTACGACTATTTTAAAACATTTTTGAGGGATCAACAAGCCGTGGTTTTTTTAAGAAAATTTTTGAGGGATCAACAAGTCGTGGATTTTTTAAGAAAATTTCTGAGGGATCAACATGTCGTGGATTTTTTTAGAAAATTTTTGAGGAATAAACAAGTCGTGGATTTTTAAGAATATTTTTGAGGGATCAACAACTCGTGGATTTTTTAAGACATTTTTGAGGGATAAACAAGTCATGGATTTAAAAAAAAAAATTTGATGGATCAACAAGTCGTGAGTTTTTTAAGAAAATTTTTGAGGGATCAACAAGTCATGAATTTTTAAAAAAATGTTTTGAGGGATCAACAAGTCGTGAGTTTTTTAAGAAAATTTTTGAGGGATCAACAAGTCATGGATTTAAAAAAAAAACGTTTTGAGGGATCAGCAAGTCGTGGATTTAAAAAATTTTGTTTGAGGGATCAACAAGCCTTGGGTAGAGCAAATTACGATCGGAGCCAACTGACTGTCCCTCAATAAAGTTTTTAGAAAATCCACGAGTGTTATGCTGGAACATATTTTTTTTTTTTTTTTTTTTTTTTTTTTGAAAGTATATAGATAGTGAGATAGCGATCCGAAGCCTCAAAAAAAACCCTGCCAGTATCAACTAACTACTGTTGGATGCACACCTTTATATATTACTTGTTTATGAGATGTGGCCAAGAAGGTCAATACCTTTGGACAATGCTTTTGGAGACATTCCTCATAAAAGTTCAAAATTTTCAGTTTAGTGCATTTTATGGACATATGGACATAACACATGGACATTTTCGTAAATTTTTGTAGAATTCATTTTTTAGCCACAACGATAAACTGGCAATGTTTTTCATCGATTGGACCATAATTGCGGCCTTTAGAGAAATTTCGTGAAAATGCACTTCTGGCCCCATTCATCGATTGAACCATAATTTCGGCCTTTAGAGAAATTTCGTGAAAATCCACCTCTGGTCCCATACAAATGACTATGGAAACAAAGATCACTAGTTTGGAACGGTTTAACCTTAACCGATCGTCATTAAATTTCATATACCTATATGCTTTTTGGATCAAATGGAAAGAGTTTTGGGGATACGAGCTGGTGGTGGTTAGTCAATCTAATGGACGTGTTTCGGCTGATTTTGAAATTTTGACTGAAGGTACGCCTTGATGTGCTACAGCGCTATAACGTTTATGGTGGGAGAATCCAGGCTACCTAACACAATGACCGTAAACACAAACAAAAATCTATCCTGACTCCAAAACTAGTCGCTTCTTTCGACAATTGATGGTCGATTAATATCAGACAAAATATTAGAGGGCAGTTTAATATCTACTAAATAAGTTGAAATGAAAGTTGATACATCACAACGTGGTTTGATATCCGGTAGAATAGGTTGATACCGAAAAACCCAGTATGCCTTAAATTAGTCTGAACGTAGTCTCATGCTACACAAAATTGTTTGAGGGAAGTTATTACATCTCAAAATGGTACGTCAGAAAAATCGTGTGGAGGTAGTTTGATGTCAGAAAAATTAGTTTGAGAAAAATCGTATACGCCCAAAAATAGTAGTTTGATATCCTTCACAGTATATTGATGCCCGGGAACGTAGTCTGAAGGCAGTTTAATGTCGGAAAAGTATTATGAGCTCAGTGTGATATCCTTCAAATTTGTTTGAAAGAAGTTTGATACACTACAAAGTGGATTGATGCATACTGATGCCTAATAAAATAGTCAGAAAGTAGTTTGATGTCACACAAATAGTTTAAGGGAAGCTTGTTTCTTTTCAAACTGGTTTGAAATCCGATGGAGAACTTGGATGTCTAAAAAAGTAGTCTGATGGTATGTTGATGTCAGACAAATTAGTTTGATGTCAGACAAAGTTAATTGATGTCTGTCAATGTGGTTTGATATTCGACAGACTAGGTTAATATCTAGAAAAGCAGTCTGAAGGTAGATTGATGAAGCACAAGACAGTTTGAAGGAAGCTTGTCACAACTCAAAATGGTTTGTCACAAGAAAAATTACTTTGAAGTCATACAGAGTAGTTTGATGTCAGACAATGTCGTTTGATGTCAGACGAAGTATTTTTATGATTGTTTCATATATGGCAGGTTGATGTCTAGAAAAGTATTCTGAAGGAAGTTTGATGTCAGACAAAGTATTTTGATATTATACAGAATGGGTTAATATAGCGCAGACTAGGTTGAAATCTACACAAAGTAGTCGGAAGGTTGTTTGATGGGTGCTTGATGTTTGACAGACTAGGATGATATCTAGAAAAGGGATTTGAAGGTATTTTAATGGAAAACAATAAAATTTGAAAAAGCCTAGATGCACCTCAAAATTTTTGAGTATCCGATAGAGTATTTGCATGTTTAGAAAAGTAGTCTGAAGGTAGTTTGATGTCCGACAAAGTAGTTTTATGTCAGAGAAGTTTATTACACTTCAAAATGGTTTGTCATAAGAATAATGTCATACAAAGTAGTTTGATGTCAGACAATGTGGTTTGGTATCCGGCTTAGTTGATATCTAGATACGTAGTCTGAAGATAATTTTGTCAGACAAAGTATTTTACGACCGTTTAATATTTGGAAGGTTGATGTCTAGAAAAATTTTCGGAAGGTAGTTTGATGTCAGACAAAGTAGTTTGATGTTATACAGAATGGGTTGATAACCGGCAGACTAGGTTGATGTTTAGAAAAAGTAGTTGGAAGGTTATTTGATGAATGCTTCATAATGGAAAACAATAACGTTTGAAGGAAGCTTGATGTACTTCAAAATTAGCTATTCGATAGAGTATTTGCATGTCTAGAAAATTAGTAGTTTGATGTCCGACAATATAGTTTTATATCAGGCAAAGTAGTTTGATCTCAGATAGAGTCGTTTGATGATAGTTTGGTATCCCTCAGACTATCTTGATATATAGAAAAGTAGTCTGGAGGTGATTCGATGTGCGACAAAGTAGTTTGATGTCATACAAAGCAGTTTGATGATTGTTTGATATCCGACAGACTACGTTGATATCTTCAAAGGCAGTCTGAATTTGGTTTGATGTCAGACAAAGTAGTTTGATATTAAGTATGTTGATCTCTAGAAAAGTAGTTTGAAGGTGGCTCGACAACGAAGTTTGATGTTCCGCATACTAGGTTTATATCTAGAAAAGTAGTAGTTAAATGTCAGATATCCGGCTGAATAGCTTGATATATAGAAAAGTAGTCTGGAGGTCTATTGATGTCAGACAAATTAGTTTGTTGATAGTTAGATATCCAGCAGACTATGTTGATATCTCCAAATGTAGTTTAAAGGTGGTTTGATATCAAACGAGGTAGTTCGATATCAAACAAAACAGTTCGATGATAGTTTAGTATCTGATAGACTAGTTAATATCTATGAAGTAATCTGAAGGTAGTATGATGCCAGTCTAATCCTGCGTTTACAAATGCCAGTATTGGCAAGACAATAGCAAAAATACAAACGTTTTTCACAAATACATTTATAAATTTTAAATATGTATAGAGAAATGAATGAATGTATTGGTGAAAATGGCTTGTAACTTTGCTATTGTCTTGCCAATACTGTCTGTGTGTAAACTAGAGCTGGCAAACCATCGATGTTCCCAACATTAGATATTTTCGATATAATGTTTTAAAATATCGATTGCTATCGATATTATCGTTAAGTTGCCATCGTCATTAATTTGGAGATGAAAATGGCGGAAATGTCAATGATTTTCTTGAAATTATGCAAAAGTAGTTCACAGAAATGTGAAGGAGAATAAACAACTGATTTTATTTTATAAAAAATGTAAAAAATACACTTTATTTTAATGAAATATGTGTACGTGTGACTACGGACTTACTTTCTTACACACACATAGCCGAAAAGCAGCGAAATTTCTATTTATTTCAATAGATTTCAGGTTAGGTTTTTTATTCCGATAATATCGATAGGCAAAACTATGTATCGATATTGAATTTTTGAATAATAATCGATATTATCGATAGTGCCATGGATTTTTTGCCAGCTCTAGTGTAAACGCCTAGTAAGTATTTTGATGTCAGACAAAGTAGTTTAATGTGAGACAAGGCTAAAAAAGTAGTCTCTAAGTGGTTTGATGACAGGCAAAGTAGTTTGATGATGGTTTCATATCCGGCTGATCTCTACAAAAGTAGTCTGAAGGAGTTTTGATGCTATACAAAGTTTTTTCTTGGTAGTATGCTAGTCTATAAGTTAGTTTTATTATAGGTTGAATCCCGCAGATTAAGTTGATGCCTGGGAGTCTCTCCATTCGATAGTTGTCCAAACTTGCTCTCAATTTCTCACAATCTTAAATCAAGTTCCAGGATGGACTATAGCGGCACAAGTTAAAATTTTCTCTTAGGTGCTCGAGGATTATCTTGAAATTTTCATCGAAGGTAGCTCTTGCGATTCTGATTACGTTGATCAACTACAATGTCTTGATGGCAAGATAAATATCGAAATAACTGACTGCCAGTTCGATTATAAACTATGTCCGTTCATTCTTTCAGGTACCGCCTCCGCAAACGTTCAAAACTCTTGCCTTTCAATTAAGTTTAAGGTCACTTCACGGTTCGTTCTAAAAACGAGAAGGCCTGATAATGACTGCATTATTATAGTTTTTTTTACTAGGAGAAGCAAATACTTCCAGAGATTCCGGCCCAGAAATGTACTTACTTACTTACTTAGTTGGCCCATTACAGAACATTTGTTCTATAGACCGAACTAAGAAAAGATCTCCATTCCTCTCTGTTTTTCGCTTGACTTTTTGGAATACCGCGCCTTTCCATTTCTTCATCCACTTGTTTGCTCCATCGAAGCTTAGGCCTGCCGATTCTGCGTGCACCGCCATGTGGCATGTATTCATACGCCTTTTTAGCGGGTTCATCATCGCTCATTCTCATGATATGGCCTAGCCAACGCAATCGTTGCATCTCGATACGTTTAACTATATGCATGTCTTTGTATAGCTTATATAGCTCGTGGTTCATACGACGTCGATATTCACCGTCAACGCAAATCGGCCCGTAGATCTTTCGAAGAATTTTCCTCTCAAACACACCAAGCACTGCCTTATCTGCTTGCGCAAGTACCCATGCTTCGGAGCCATACATTAGCACGGGTAGTATCAGCGTTTTGTATAGTGTTATTTTTGTTTGACGAGATGTGGCTTTGTTTTTAAATTGCTTACTTAATCCATAGTAGCATCTGTTGGCCAATACAATTCTTCTTCTTATTTCACAACTGATGTTGTTTGTTGTGTTTATGGCAGTGCCGAGGTAGACGAAGTCTTTAACTACCTCAAAATTGTAGGTACCAACTTCTACGGTTGGTCCGACCTCTATGGACGCTTTGCGCGTCGACACCATCAATTTGGTCTTTTCGCCGTTTACCGCCAGACCCACTTTCGCAGATTCTGCTTCGACCTTCCTAAAGGTATCAGTTACTTCCTTTACTGATCGTCCCATGATGTCTATGTCATCAGCATAGGCAAGTAACATGTGGCTATTGGTGTAAATTGTGCCATTTCTTTTGACATTTGCATCTCGTATTACCTTTTCCAGCAAAATGTTGAACAGGTCACACGAAAGGCTGTCTCCTTGTCTGAAACCTCTTTTGGTACAAAATTCTTCGGAGAGGTTCTTTCCAATTTTAACTGAGGACCTAGTATCAGTTAAAGTCATCTTACAAAGCCGGATGAGCTTTGCGGGGATACCAAATTCAGACATTGCGTGAAATACCTTTGATCGGAGGGGACTGTCGAATGCTGCTTTATAATCGACAAAAAGGTGAAATATGTCGATCTGCATCTCTTGGGTCTTCTCTAGGATTTGCCGCAGGGTAAATATCTGGTCAATGGTGGACTTGCCAGGTCTAAAGCCACATTGGTATGGTCCAATTATTTCGTTGACCATTGGCTTTAGTCGTTCGCACAATATCCCTGACACTATCTTATAGGCAATAGGGAGAAGACTTATGCCCCTATAGTTTGAGCATACAGTCTTATCTCCTTTCTTGTGGACGGGACATAGGATGCTCAGGTTCCAATCATCGGGTACGCGTTCTTCCTGCCAGATGGTGCTAACTAGCTGATGCATACACCTTATCAGCGCGTCGCCTCCGGTTTTAAACAGCTCGGCTGGTAAGCCATCGGCTCCTGCTGCTTTATTATTCTTCAGCCGGTTGATTGCTGTTTTTACCTCATCTTGGCCGGGCGGTATACATTCTATACCATCTTCTGGGATTGGATCTGTGGTATCATCGTCTTCGCTACTATTGGATACCAGCAGATTGGAGAAATGTTCCTTCCATATCCTGAGCACGCTATCTGTATCTGTTACCAGATTACCTTGCTGGTCTCTACAGGAGGATGGGCCTGTACCAAAGCCATCTGTTTGATGTTTCACTCTTTGGTAGAATTTTCGGACTTCATTCTGTCTCCTGTACATCTCGATTTTTTCACACTCCCGCTTATCCATTTCTCTCTTTTTCTTGCGGAAAAGCCGTTTCTCTTTTCTCCTTTTCTCCCGATATCTCTCTCGTGCGCTACGCGTTGCTACTGATTGTAAAGTAGCTCTATATGCCGCATTTTTCTCTTCGGTAGCAGCACGACACTCCTGGTCATACCATGAATTCCTTTGTGGAGGTCTCTGGAATCCAAGTGTGGATTTTGCGGCTGTTTGCATGGAGTGGGCAATATGCTGCCATTGTGTTGTTATGTTATCGGGACAAGGAGTGCTCGCGTTAAGCAATTGGGCTAGTTGAGTGGAATATGCTGTGGCTATCTGTTGTGTTTGCAGCTTATCGATGTCCAACTTCCGCGTTGAGTCTGTTCGTGCTTTATTTGCAACGTTTAGACGGGTACGTACCTTTGCTGCAACAAGGTAGTGGTCCGAATCAATGTTTGCGCCTCGGAACGATCGTACATCCAACACGCTGGATGAATGTCTTCCATCTATTACAACATGATCAATTTGATTACTTGTTCTTTGATCTGGAGACAGCCAGGTGCCCTTATGAATATCGAGATGATTAAATCTGGTACTGCTAACTACCATGTTTTTTGCAGCTGCAAAGTCTATCAGCCTCATACCATTGTCAGATGTTTCACTATGGAGACTGAATTTCCCGACTGTTGGGCCAAAGATATTCTCCTTTCCAATTTTGGCATTAAAATCGCCTAGAATGATTTTAATGTCATGGGCAGGGCAACGGTCATATGTTTCTTCTAAGCGCTCGTAAAATATATCTTTGGTCTGTTCGTCCTTTTCTTCAGTGGGAGCATGAGCACAAATAAAGCTGATGTTGAAGAATTTAGCTTTTATTCGAATTGCAGCAAGTCTTTCATTCACTGGGGTGAAGCTGGATACCAGATGTTTTAGTCTCCGACTAACTACGAATCCGCAACCAAATTCATGCTTTACGTCATGGCAGCTATAATACAGTGCGTCACCTTTAGGTGTTGTTGTGACGCCTTTCCCAATCCATCGTATTTCCTGTATGGCAGTAATATCGGCCTTGTACTTTTCAAGTACGTCTGCCAATGCGAAGACTGCACCTTCTCTATAAAGAGTGCGAACATTCCAGGTGCAGATTCGCAGATCATGGTCCTTAAAACGTTTGCGGGGTTCGTCAACTTTAGAGGGGTTTGTTTTTCTTTTCTTTCGTTTTTTCATAGTAGGATGTTTTTTTCTAGGGGAGGGTTACTAACCCGACGCCCAAACCCAAGTTTTTAACGTTCTTATGGGTGAACGCGCGGCAAATGTTAGCTCACTACCTTTAACGGGTGTTAAAGGCAGTTCCCCAGGTGACACCACGGGGAGGTCAGTGTCCACTTGAGATGAAAGAGGGACCAAGATAGATCCTGGGCTTTGCCATGTTAAAGTCAAGACCATTGCTTGGTATCATTCATCCCCTACGTCACCCCCGGCCCAGAAATGTAAACAATTTTAATATTCTTTATGATGTTTGTTATAACGCTATGATTTTGTTCTACATATCGACACTATGGCTCTTCTTCGCCACAACTTCAATTGCGCGTCAACTCATGAGTTTTGACATCGTTGGACCTCTTTCGTTGGGGTTATTTTGAAGAGGAAGGTATAGGCTGATAAC
The DNA here is from genome assembly GCF_047663935.1 of Musca autumnalis. NCBI lineage: Eukaryota > Metazoa > Arthropoda > Insecta > Diptera > Muscidae > Musca > Musca autumnalis. The sequence continues at coordinate 234,145,489 of NW_027411977.1, forward strand.
CGAGAAGCAATTTAAGAATTAAAGGATGAGATAATTCGGCACATTAACGGCAGGCAACCTCAAGTATGCCTTAGTGACGTCTAAAGTTTGGACCATCGAATGGATGTGTGCCGCTGAGGTAGCGACTGTCATTTCGAGGATATTTTGTTCCATACATAATTGAACAATATCAACAATATAATCATAATAAAATAATGATAATATTTTTCGAAATAATTTGTGATTTATTCCAAATCAACCTCGGACCTTAATATTTAACCGCCATATATTTAGTCATAATCTCCACTCAGAGTTTCCATACAACCTTTCAATTCTGTGCATGACTGTACTTTCTCACAATAATTGCAACGGAATACAGACAATTAGCTATACCATTGTGGCCATAAAAAATCCACACGAAGACAATATCCTTTGCAACTCTATCGAAATGAATAGAAGCAATGACAACAACTAAAGGAATCAATGACTCACTCACATAGCGATAACAATGTCATCATCAATCATTACAGAAATCTCACAGGACACAATTGAAAAAACTTCTCAATTTCCTTGTAGAAGAGAAAAAAAAAACAGAATAAAAGGGATTAATAAAGAAATTCATCACAAAATCAAACAATAAAAGCAACAAAATTCAAAATAATATCACAACTACATGTAACCTTTATCACTTACACACACAAATACACATTACAATACCCCAGTCAGCATTTTTTGAAAATTTTAATCAAATTCGAGTCTTTTTTGATCCGACTGCACGATTAAAAAGCTAGAATATGAGCTCATTTTCTGATCATAAATGACTCCTTTGTCGGTAGGAAAACATAACCTCAGGCGACTCTTCTAAACAAATCACAAATGAGTCTTTTTCGAGTCGTATTTCAATCATTTATTGGTGTTTTGTTGATTAATTTCGGACCCTTTTTCGAGTATTTTTAGAGTCATATTTATAATCATTTATGAGTCTTTAGGGAGTCATTTATGAGTCTTTTTGTTAGACGAAATAAATTAAAAAAATTTTCTTTTTATTCTTCTTTGTTTCTTTCCTTTGTTTTATAGTCTTTTCTGCTTTGTTTTGTCTTTTAATTATCCTTTATGTTGCTTGGTGGTTAGTATACTGCTTCTTCATTTCACTTGGCAAAACCTGTTGTGTTGTGTTTGTCTGTACCTTTAATATTATACGTTACATTTATATCAAAATTTTGTAGAAAGTGTATATGAGAATTTTATTTTTTTATTTACAACCAAATAAAAATAAAACAAAACAATCAGTTTTTAATCACCTAACTGTTCAAAATATGATCAGAGTATACATAATTATAATCACTTTTCAAACACCTGTATGACCCTTTTTTGATTAAGCATTTTTCAATCTTCCAGATGATCAAAATGTGACAAAAAATAACAAAAAATTGTCACATTTTAAACACCTCAATGATTTATTTGTGATTGCTACACATTTGTTGTTGTATTTTAAATTGAACTCTTTTTAATCATTACAGGGAGTCACTTTCGAGTCCCTTTCTGATCACACATGCGACTTAATCAATTTTTGATCACCAGAAGGACTCTAAAAAGACTCCTCAATGTGATTTTTGAAAAAACAGTCTTCTAAATGCTATCTGGGACCTTCTTCTTGCAGCTAATGCCAAAAATTCAAATGAAATTTATTTTAGAATTGTTTGTTGTTGTTTATTGTTTTCCCTTCCCTTTTCAGTTGTTAGAAAACATTGTGATTGCAAAGAGAGAAAATATTTACCAACATCAGGGCACACAGCGGGAAGTCAAAGGAAATGCGACCATCACCAGCAGCCAACAAATAAAAGAGGATTTCTTAGGGCAAAATTTTGTTGCGAAGTAGTAAACCGAAGGATGTTCTACAAACCCCAATTAAAATTGCAGTCTAAATGCTAAAATTACATTTAATTGTGTAAAAGAAAAAAAAAGGGACTTCTTTATAATCCTCCTTTCTCGTAATACCTTTACAAAGGCATTGGCATTTATTGAGTGTTGAGACATCAATAATGATGCCATTGCCATTCCCTGAACTGCACTCAAAAAACTGATAACTGCAAATGAAAATATTTACAACATATGTTTGATATGTTGTAAAACACACACAAAGCCATGTCATAGATAAAACGATAATATTACATTTTACAAGGATAACAGAGATGCTCCATAAAAAGGGAACACTAAATACCTGTTTTGTCTGCATGGAAGAAAATTATATAGAGGGTTCGGTTTTGAAAATTGCTAACAATTAAAGGTAATCAAAGGTTTTTGCTGGCAAAATTTTTTATTAAGAAATTTTAGAGTTTGAGGATTTGAAAGAATAACGTATTGAATGCCAGCATGAGTCACTTGAAACTTCTAGGGAAGACATTTATGATGTACGAATTTGAAATAATTATTTCTTGTTCCAATCCCTTATTTCATTCAATTCAATTATATAATTAAAAAGCAGGTTATTAGGGCTAACCGTAATCAATATCTCTATTTTGGGAGACCGACAAGGGATTTGGATACAGGAAATTTCAATTATCTGTAAATGTGAGCCAATTTTTTTATTGAATAGGTATATTTTGTTTTACAACATTGGTATCAATTTTCAGTTATGAAAGGATTTTTATTAGTGTTATGTGAGACATTTGTTGTAGACAAACAAACTATTTTTATTAATGAAAATAGACAATTGTTGAACCAATAAAATTGTAGAGTTAATCTACCAATAGATAAAGATGATTCTGAGGGTTTATCATTTCCAATGAACTGAAATATTAGCTGTCAGTTTAGTGGAGAATATTTTGGGTATCCTCGTTTTGAGTGAACATTTTCTGAAAATATATTCAAAAGAAAGAACATTTGATATCCAATAACATTGAAATTCCTTTAATGTTTATAACCTTTCGTAACAAATTCCTTTTTTTACAAAATGACAGGAAAATTTTTGTAGATTATCAAAAAAGAGCTAGAAGTATGAGAAAGGCCTTGCGACGTTTTGAAACTTTACATCGGGAGTTAACCTAAATAAAGGTACAAGTTAACCCATTTTTAGGAAGTGTTCCAATTCAGATTCCTTGGAAATATTAATAACTATAATACGCTGGTATTCTTTTAATGAACCCTCATACACATCATTATAGTTATCATTTTGATATTTTTCCAAAATCGTTTAAAAACTCTTTTAAGATATAATCGTGTCTGAATATTAAACAACATAGTTTGTCATAATATTCTAGTATAGGTCTCAGAATTTTGCTAAAGGTATATGATTTTATGTAAAATTGTGCCACATAGCCTCGTTTTAGAGGGATGATGAGAAAGACAAAAATATTCTACGTAAAATTTCACTATAAGTGGTTAATCAAAACTCTATATCAGGGATGGAAAATTAAAAATTCCAAAAAGTACTGAAATGGTACTTTTTTCATTGAAACGGTACTTTTTTAAGCAAAGGCTTATATCATGAAATCTAAAGAATGTTGCAAAATCTTATATGTTTTTTATACCTTCCTGGAGGGTATACTTAACATTGTTTACGTTTGTAACACAATGAAATTTGGTATTTGATGAAATTTGGTATTTAGTCTCCGTTGGGGTTACAAAACTCACTCCCAGAAATTTGACGGTGCAGGTCCACGTTCTGATATAGCCCCCACAAAACGGTACCTTCCGTTTTCGGCACTTTAATGGAATAGGCTCATTATCGCATCGAAACAACTGAAATTAGCTACTTTGTATTCGATATGGGTATAAAACAATCCTACACACAATTGTGGGTATAGATGCATGTTTTATTATAGCCTAGTGCTGGCAAACTATCGATAGTCCGACTTTTGGTTTGATCGCTGTTGTCGTTTATATTGAACTATAATAAATGTTTCTTTTAATAATTCGTAACAGCCCAGACACATGTCCTGGTGGCCGATATTAACTTTGTTTTACGTCAGTAATCAAAGCGATAGATAAATGTAGCCCATAGAAGAGGTACATATTGTAACTTTTCAGATTGGAAGGTACTACGATACCGCTCTATGTGAAGTCTTTTAAATGACTAGTCTACTTTAGTGACTGTAACTTGGTATTTCGGATCAGAAACTGATCAATAAATGTTCATATTTTGGTATATTCCCAATATGACGGTACATACATTTTGCAGATATAACAATATTAATCTTGGAAGCAAAGTATGAATTTTGAATTTTTAGTTTCACATAAAATTTTTCAACCTGTGGGACTAGAGTATGTGAAATGGTACTGAATTGGCCGCGGGGGTACTTCGGTACTTTTTGTAGTGAAATCGTACTGAAAAAAGTACTATTGTACTGAATTTTCCATCCCTGCTCTATATCATCAAAATGCTTGATTCAGTTTCGTAAAAAAGAGTAAAAGTTACGAATTATTTTATTTTTTTCGGGTTGATGCATGAAAGTAAAATGGTAAATATGTGTATAATTTTGATGTTTGTCCATACCCAATGTGGTAAATTTTTTTCCTGCTCCTAAGAGTATGCTATACTGGTTGTTTAAATAAAATGCATGTTGTTGCACATGCGTCTTCAATTCTTTTGGTGGTGGAAAATAACCCAGCATACTACGCCACATACCTAAACATACATATGTTTATACCCTCAGCCTTTAGGCTAAAGAGGGTATTTACACTTTGATACGACCAAAAATGTGTCTCATCGAAATAATGGTTTTAGACCCCAAGTATGTTTGTACGATATCCGTTTCAGACAATTTTGAGTAGATCTAGCAATGTCCGTCCGTCTGTCTGTCCGTCTGTCTGGCTGGTGCGCACAATCGAACGGATCAATCGATTCGGTTCAAATTTTGGGTATCGAATTATTTTGTCCAGATTCGATTTAAGTTCGAAGATGGGCCATATAGGTCCACTCCTTCAGGTACCTCCCCCACAAATGTTCAAAAATTGTCGCAAAACTTGTGCGTACGATAACTCTTGAAGGAAGTAACCGATTTGATCAATACTTTGCACATTATGAAATTTCTACCAGACTTAGATGAGGTTCCAATATGGACTCAATCGGTAAACTCCTTCGAGTACCTCCCACACAAAATTTCGGAAAAGTTCAGTTTAGGACCTGCTCACGAATCGCCTTGGTTTTTGTTGTAACATCTTGTATTCACTGTGCCCTATACGAAGGTACAAGTTTCCTCGGGGGCAAGTCCATACTTCCTGAAAAATAGCCTGAAAGTTGAAAAACAAACCCTATGACACCATGTTTATGGGTGTAGCGCAAGATAATTCTCCAACAGAAATGCCGATTCCGGCCAAAATTTGGCCTTCGTAATATTGTTTCCAAACTTAGTTTAAGTTCGTACATAAGCCATATCGGTCCACTCCTTCAGGTACCTACCCACAAAAGTTCAAAAATATTCGGAAAAATTGTGCGCACGATAGATCAGGTTCAAATATGGACTATATTTGTCCACTCCATCCCGTACCTCCCACACAAAATTTTGGATAAGTTCACTTTAAGACCTGCTATTGAATCACTTTGATTTTTGTTAAAGCAACTTACATTCGCTGCCTGAATTACGATGGTAAAAGTTATTTCAGGGGCAAGTCCATACTTCTTGAGAAAACAGCCCGAAGGGTGTAAAAACCCCCTATGGCACCCTCATGGTCTATGTCGGTCCATTCCTTTAAGTACCTTTTCCGGAAAAATTTTGAACTTTAATCCTAATCAACATTTTTGTCGGTTCATACGACCAAAATTTTGAAACCCCCTAAATACATAAGTTTTTTGTGAAAAAAGTGTTTCAATTTGCCCAGGCTGAGGGTATATCTCTGTCGGCTAAGCCGACTGATACTTTTTTACTTGTTTTAATTGAAATCTACTTTGTTTTTATACCCTCAGCATTTATGCTAACGAGGGTTTATACACTTTCATACGGACAAAATGTGTCTCATCGAAATAATGGTTTTAGACCCCAAGTATGTTTGGACGAAATGTGTTTCAGACAATTTGGAGTCGATTTAGCAATGTCCGTCCGTTTGTCTGTCTGGCTGGCTGGTGCGCACGATAACTCTCAAGCGGATCAACCGATTCGGTTCAAAATTTGGCTTTACTAATATTTTGTCCAAACTAAGTTTAAGTTCGAAGATGGATTATATCGGTCCATTCCTTCCGGTACCTCCCCCACAAAAGTTCGGAAATGTTTGTGCGCACAATAACTCTTGATGGGAGTGACCGAATTGGTCCACACATCAAAAAATATATCTACCAGATATAGATGAGGTTCGAATATGAACTATATTTGTCCACTCCTTCCTGTAACTCCCACACAAAATTTCGGATAAGTTTACTTTAAGACCTGCTCTCGGCTCACTTTGATTTTTGTTGAAGCAATTTGCATTCGCTGTTTCAAATGCGACGGTAAAAGTTTTTTTCAGGGGCAAGCCCACACTTCTCGAGAAAACAGCCCGAAAGGTGTTGAAACCCCCTGTGTCACCATATGTAGTGGCTGGAGAGCACAAAAACTCTCGAACTGGACAACAGATTTGGTCCAATGTTTGGCCTTCGTCATATTTTGTCCAAACTTATTTTCAGTTCGAAGATGGGCAATACCGGTTCCCAACTTCCGGTGCTTCCCCCCAATATTTAAAAATTTCAATAAAATGGTATGCACCCTATCTCTTGAAAGGGACAACCAATGTACCTTCTGCCCATATCGGTCCTTTCTTTAGGTACCTCCCCCACAAAAGTTCAACATTTGTGTCTAAGTGTTCGAAGGTCCTTTGGAAATGTACACCGATGCTGCTCGTTGTGGTTCTGTTTACAGCGATATTATGTATTCCGTGCACAAATCTATGCTTCCTGGCATAATGGTCAAAACTGAAATGACTAGTGGGAGCAACATCTATCGAAAAGATATGACTTCCAAAATAAGATCCACTTCCATAATGGACTAAGTCGGTTCATTTCTTTAAGTACCTCCTCCGCAACACTTTTGAACTTTAATCCTAATCCACATAATTTTGAAAACCCCCTAAATACATAAGTTTTTTGAGAAAAAAGTGTTTCAATTTATATAGGCTGAGGGTATATCTCTGTCAGCAAAGCTGACTGATACTTTTTACTTGTTTTTTATCATATATAGCTTTATTCCATATTTCATTTCATTGAAAGTGTTTTGTGCGGAACCGTTTTCAATATTTAAAGATTTTTTTTGTCGTTTCATAGTACACGGTCCTCTTGAAACAATTTTAATTGAAAGGAGCATACATCTGGGTGCACAGTGGTCGAAATCGCTGATCTAGCGGCGCGAAATTAATAACATGCAAACGAATAGAGATATGTTTCTGAAATTTTGCACAAACGTAGAATGTGTCCGTGAGTAATAACGGACTAAATATGAACAACATCGGCTAATATTTTGGTATATCCCCCATACAACGGTACCTCCTAATATTCGTGTTTGTGAGGATTTCAGCATTCCTTTCCTTCCAAATTAGTTGCAATTAGGGTTTCTAGTAGTCACTAAACTTTTCCATAAAAAAATTGTGGAAATAGGTCCACGTTTGAGTATAGGCCCCTTTTTAGGTACCTCCCCATTTTCAGTTTTTTTTTTTTTTGGGGAATTTAAGGTATATTTTCCACCCAGATTAGGTGTAATTTAGTATTTGGAGTTCCCGTTTGTAACGCATCGAAATATACATCGGAGAGCTTTTAAAGTATATATTTTCTTGATCAGGGTAAAATTCTTAGTCGATATAACCATGTCCGTCTGTTGAAATCAAGATACAGCTCGCAATTTTTAAGATAGAACTTTGTAATTTGGTATAGAAGTTTCTTCATTTGGGGTATTAAACGTTATATATGGAATTTATCGGTATAGGTACACGCCTTCATATAGTCCCCCATAGAACGGTATCTCCCGATTTTCGGTATTTTGAAGGTTTTAGCCTCATTATCACACCGAAATGGCTGAAATTTGGTACTTAGTCTACGTTGGGGGAATAAAACGTTCTCCCAGAAATTTTTCGGTATAGGTCCACGCCTTCATATTTCCACCATAGAACGGTACCCACCTATTTTCGGTATTTTTGAATGTTTTGGCCACAGCAACCCACAGAAATGGCATAAATTTGGTATTTAGTCTTTGTTGGAGGTAAAGGCCTTTCTGACTAAAATTCGTCGGTATAGGTCCACGTTTCGATAAAGCCCCCCATAGAACAGTTCCTCCCGATTTTCGTAATTCTGAAGGTTGTGACGTCAATATCCCACCGAAAGACTAAAATTTGTTATTTAGTCTTCCATTTTGTTATAAAATGTTCCAGAAGAGAATTATCAGTATGGGTCCGCGGGTTCCTATATCCCCCATTGAAGCGTACCTCTTGATTTTTGATATTTGGAAGGTTTTACCGAAATATCGGAAATTTGGTATTTAGTCTTCTTTGAATCTAAAAACTTTCCGCCAGAAATTTGTAGGTATAGTCAACGTTTTGGTATAGCCCCCATGGAACGCTTCCTCCCGAATTTCGGTATTTTGAAGGTTAGCCACGTTGTTATACCGAACTTGCAGAAATTTGGTATTTAGTCTTCTTCATAAACGAAAGGAAACTAATTATTCCATTTTACTTCAATACAGCTCGTGGTGAAGGGTATAACAAGTTCGGCCAGGCCGAATTTAATGCCGTTCTTACATTTTTTTATTTTTCTCCTCTATGAACATTGTAGTTTCAGAATCCGCAAAAACTTGCACTTTCATTTAAAGTTAGTTAAGGCGCACCGTGAGATGTACAGGAGCCAAAATGAAGTACGAAAATTCTACCAAAGTGTGAAACATCAAACACATGACTTTGGTACAGCGCATCCGAAAAATGTAACCTGTGAATACTATATATATGCTCACGATATAGGAAGAGCAATTTTCCAAACTAATGCCAATCAATAGTAACGAAGACGAAGAAGCTACCACATATCCAATCTCCGAAGACGATATTGAGTGTATACTAGGGTTATGACTTTTTTACAACCTCGTATCACTATTTGATATTTTGATGAGTTTTTACCTAAGATTACATAAAATCATAATTATAAAGTGATTCGATAAAAAAGCTTCTGCACCAAAAGCTTTTAAAGTTTTTATTTTTTCAGAACTTTTGAAATTTTTTTTTAAAACAAGATATAGGGGCACGCGACATAACCAAAGTTATTTGTTTCTCACTAATTTTATCATCGTGTTATTACATATATTTCATTTTATATTTTATATAACACTATTTCATATACACGGTGTGCCTTAACAAATTTAAATGGAAGGTGCTTACACCTCGGAAGTTTTTGCTGATTCTGAAACTACAATGCTCATAGATGAGAAATATCAAGAAACAAAAAATCGCCGGAGGGATTTTCAAATAAATCGCGATTTAAGTTCACATTTTTAGGGGTTCTTTAGGTTTTCACGATTTAGCTTGGAAACCGCGAGTTCTATGTGAATGGGTCTAAAGAAAATGTTGTAGCAGAGAAAATTCTCCATAAGATTGGCCTTTATGTTATTTTCGTAGGTTTTACCGGTTTTGAGATATGGATGTTCAAATTGGGACAATGCACTGACTGTATCGTCCCCTTATAAAACAATATTATGCACAGTACCCCTTAACTAACTTTTAATGGAAACCGCTTACACATGGAATGTTTTTGCGGATCCTGAAACAGCAAAGTTCATAGATAAGAAAAATAAAAGAAATTGAAAAAATCGCGGGAGGGATTTTTAAATAAATCGCGATCAAAATTCACAATTTTAGGGATTTTTTAGGTATTCGCGATTTTGCTTGGAAACCGCAAGTCGTATCGAAATGAGTCTGAAGAAAATGTTGTAGCTGTGAAAATTCTCTATAAGACTGACCTTTAGGTTTTTTCGTAGGTTTTACCATTTTTGAGATATAGAGGTTCAGTTCAAATGTTTAGGTTTTTATCTTAAGTCTTCAAGATTTCGCTTGGAAACCGCAAGTCATGTCAAAATGGGACTAAAGAAAATTTTGTAGCTGTGAAAATTCTCTACATGATTGTCTGATTTATTTTTTCTTAGGCTGTAACATTTTTAAGATATATACGTTTAAGTTGGGAAATTGCAGTCATAACATTGTTTTATAAGGAGACTTGTCCCAATTTGAATTGTCCCAATTCGAACTTCTATATCTCAAAAACGGTAAAACCTACGAAAATGTCATAAAGGTCAATCTTGTGGAAAATTTTCACAGCTATAATATTTTCTATATGACCATTTACATAGGACTCGCGGTTTACAAGCAAAATCGTGAAAACATAAAGAACCCCTAAAAATGTGAACTTAAATCGCGATTTATTTGAAAATCCCTCCGGCGATTTTTTTTGTTTCTTGACGTTTCTCATCTATGAGAATTATGGTTTCAGAATCTGCAAAAACTGCCCAGGTGTAAGCACCTTCCATTTAAAATTAGTTAAGGCGCACCGTGAGCCTGAAAGGTGCAAAAAAACTCCATGACACGGATCTGCCGATTCGGTCCAAAATTTGGTCTTCGTAATATTTTGTCCAAACCTAATTTAAGTTCAATGATAAGCTATATCGGTCCACTCCTTCAGGTACCTCCCCCACAAAAGTTCAAAAATGTATGGAAAAATTGTGCGAACGATAACTTTTACAGGTGATAACCGATTTGGTCCATACTTTACACAAATTTCTACCAGACATAGATGAGGTTCCAATACTGATTCTATCGGTCCACTTCTTCGGGTACCTCCCACACAAAATGTCGGAAAAGTTGAGTCTAGGACCTGTTCTCGAATCGGTTTAAAATTTGTTGCTGCCGCCATTACGACGATACAAATTTTATCGAGGGCAAGTCCTTACTTCCTGAGAAAATAGCCCAAAGTTGTAAAAAACCCCTATGGCACCAAGTGCAGTGGTTGAAGCGCACGATACATCTCGGACGGTTCTGCAGATTGGGTCCACAATTTGGCCGCTCGGTATTATGTCTTTCGTGGGCAAGTCCATGCTTTCAGACCAACTGAAATGACTGGTGGGCACAATATCTATCAAAAGGAATGACTCCCAAAATAAAATCCACTTCCAAAATGGACAAGGTCGGTCAATTCTTTTATGTACATCCTCCGCAACACTTTTGAGCATCAAACCAAATACATGTTTTGTCGGAAAATTCCAAAAAGGGCCACAAAATCCGTAGTTTCGATATTGTCAATATATGGACGTTCGAATTCACACAGGCTGAGGGTATATCTCTGTCGGCAAAGTCGACTGATACTTTTTTACTTGTTCCATATGTAGGCTAGTTTGCCGGTGTATGCCCTCCAGGAATTAAAATATTTTTCATACACAAGTAATGGTCCATTACCCGCTATATAATATCAGATCATTATCCAAAATTGCAAGCATCTTCTACGACTTAAACTCTTACCTCGTGCAAAATTTCGTGACTATTGAGCTATAATAGCGACACATAACTGGATATATTAGGCTGTAACTCTGTTATCTAATCATGTACACCAACACAATTGGCATCAATAGAAAGGTCAAGAGTTACTTTTCCAAACATTGCTTACTTGCCCGGAATGTGTCTTCCAGGATATAAACTGTATATAAACAATTTTCACAATTTGCACATAAAAGTTTTGTCCATTAATCTGATCAACATATCAAATTGCAAACTTCATCTTTTAAATATACTCTTACCTTATTTAAAATTTCGAGGCTATCGGACTATTATTGAGACCTACAGCAGCTACAAAATCGGTTAAAAATTTTGTTTTTGGTCCATTTCACCTGCTAAATATTTCACGATCATCACCAACAACAATTTGTGTCTATTCTGGTCTGAACCCGACCTCCACGCAAAATTTCGTGACTATCGGTCCATAATTGCTGCCTGGAGTTTGATTACAATTAATAATGGACAGATGGACGGACGGACGGACACACATCTCAAAATCGCTTTATCTCGTCGAGATATGAAGATTGGTATACCACATTGGGGGTCTACGACGAATTTTTCGAGGTATTACATGAATTTTTCCCAAGACAAACTTATAATACCCTTTCCAAATAGTGGTGTAGGATATAAAAATTCTACAAAATTCGACGATTCTTAAAAAAAGCATATCATTGCTGTGGTAATCAATCACTCCAAAAATTCTTGAAACAATATTTCAATTAATCCACGGTTATATGCCACTAAAATATTATTAAATAAACCAATCATATTACTTTAACATTATTTCATTGAGGAATGTTCTCTCTTTGACTTGTGCTTTACAGCAAAAATGTTTACTGGGTCTCCTTGTTGCACCAGTTGTTCATATTTCACAAAATATTGCATACTTTTTGGGATAATACCATAAACGTAACACAAACAAATGTCTATGCCATTTAGATTGCTATCTTTTGACACAACATTAGCAGTGGTTGGTCCGGTTGCCCACTACTATTTCAATCACAGATAAGGTGAAGAGGAAGTCTAGACAGACTCCTTAAGTATTTTTTTTTTTGCAATCTTACTGCAACAAAATAGTGGTCCATTACTTAATTTCACTGGGATAATGAGTACTTTCTTTGGCCATTCATAAGATTTCAATCTTAATCCCAGGGAAGAGGACTTCTTCTTCAGCAACCAGCATTTCATAGGAAAAGGCATTTTTGACACAAAAAGGTAAAGTCTGTATGTAGTAGCAAATAAAGACACACAGTCAGTCAGTCTTAGCTTCCTTATCAAGTGATCTTATTTTGTTCTAAAGAACAAAACTCGACTTCCTTGGAAATCCGTAACTGTGACTACTTTCTTTCATTCGTTCGTTTTTTTTTCTTTTCTTGAGAATTGTTATTTTAGGATTTGTTATTGTATGGACCTAAAATAACATAACGAACGACATAATAATTCCATGACAAGGAAGACAATTTAAGGGAGTTACTTAAGGATAAAGAGTTCCTTGCTTCTTCGTCTTCCCCTTTGGAGAAGAGGATTTAATTGAGATGGTCTTGTGTGTGATGTTTATTTTGAGCATCCTTGTTAAAATAACAATCTGCAAGAGGGAAATGTATACAAATTAAATGCAATTGAAGCATAAATCCTTAAGCAGGGACACTAAGGTTTCATTGTGTGGCGGCCCACACTGCATTAGGGTTTCTATGGTCAACCGTATAGGTATTATGGTTTTCTTGTGGAGTTTGCTACTTTGTCGTCAGCAAATGTGGGTGAGGATTTTTTTCTGTTGGCATTGTGTGTTTTTTGCTTCCTGATTAAGGCATTGCTAGCATAAATCCATACACATGAATGGATGTGTGTATGTGTGGTTCAGCCCAAAGGGCGTTAGGGGTTTGCATGTACAAACATAGAGAGGCATGGGTGTCCTCTAAACAAACATGCTTGCCTACCCGCACACACATGTTTGCCTCTTGTGTGGCATCACACATTTGTTTCATTTTTTCTATTTTTTCTGTGGCCTAAAATAACAAAAATTTTTGGTGTTCCGCAACGCTCCACTGGCAATGCTTATTTTCCTTTCAATAATTCATTTATTCATTCATTGATATTTCTATTTACCTAGAAAATATTTTCCAATTCATAATTTTGGATGATGACGTTGATGATTTATAAAAATATTGTTTTTTTTTTTCATTTCCATGTTTTTGTTAGCCGTTCCGTTAATGTTTTCTTTAAAAATACATTTTCATTTTCCTATGTCACGTTTGAATGGTATTAAGAAAATATTTTCTGAATGGTGAAAATTTGTTTGAATACCATTCACAAAAATAATAAATTTATCACGGCTGTAATAACATCATTTGTGCCATAATGAAGATTTTAATTTGGAAATTTGCTATTCATTTTGACTTTATTGTTTACGTGGTCAATTGAAAAAGAAATATTTGCGAATGGAGATTTCAAATCACCACATTTGCCAAAATTTAATCTGTAATATAAACATTTAAGGGAATCATTATAAGAATAAGCAAATAAGTATGTATGAACATACATACATATGTATGCCAGATCCATACGAGCATACTTAAAAATATAATCCCATTTTTAATGCAAATAGTTTCAGCAATGACCACCTGATTATAGAGTTATTGATTTCCTCTCTTCTGTATAAGAAAGAACTTTATGAGGATTTATATGTCTAAACAGCCTTTAGAAGGTTTTCGGTATATAGAATTTCTTCAGTCTGTTCTATCTGAAAAATACCCTTAGAAGGCCTTAACGAGGTAAAGGTCTGCCTCGCCTGCTTGCCTTGCTTGCTTCTGATAAAAGAATTAATAAGACCAAGCCAATTTTCGAACTAGGTTTCCCTTTTCGTTTTCATTCTTTTATCAGAAGCAAGCAGGCGAGGCTTCTTATGTATCTAGGCCTTAATATATATGAAGAAAACCTTAAGGAGTTTTCTATATAAATAAGACCATTGAAGGTATTCTGTTTTAAGACGATCTTCTAGATCTTCTTCTATTATCTGAAGAAGACTTTATGGTGGTCTGCAATTTAAAAAAGACATTAAGTCGGTTTTCAGCCCGAAGAAGAGATTAAGGAGGTATTTTATGGGACGAATACTCCTGTCTGAAGAAGTCCCTCAGAAGGTCGTCTATCTCTAGCAGATTTTTAGAAGTTTTTCTGTATCTAGAATACCTTGAGGAAGTCTTCTATCTAAGAAAGACATTAGAAATTCCTTGAAAACTCCTTCTGTCTGTAAAAAGCCTATAGAAGGTTTTTTTGTCTCCAACGTACCGTTAGAAGGTCTTCTGCCTATAGAACGCCTATAAAAGGTCTTTTGTATATAGAAGAATTTCATGAGTTCTTATGACTTTAGGAGACCTTTAGAAGGTCTTCTTTCTTTTGGATGATCTTCTGTTTCTGGATGACCTTCTTCTGCTTCTAGGGGATACTTTTATGATCCTCTGTTTTTAGAAGGCCTTTCAAAGTTGTTCTGTCTCTAGAAAACCTCTGGACCAATTGCTATCTCTTAAATATCGTAAGAAGGTCTTCCCCGCCTTTTGTCGCTAAGAGACCTTTGTTCGGTTTTCTGTTCTAGAATAACTTTATACGTTATTCTATCTCTAGATGACCTTTGGAAGGTATTATGGCTCTTAAATGTCTCTACAAGATCTTTGGGTGGTCTTCTGACTCTAGAAGATCTTTAGAGGGTCTTCTCTCTCTAGGAGACGTTTAGAAGTTTTTCCGTCTCTAAAAGACCTTTAGAGGTTCTTCTGTCCCTAGCCAGCCTTTAGAAGGTTTTCTATCTTTGGATGATCTACTGCCTCTAGATGACATTTAGAAGTTCTTCTGTCTGTAGAAGACCTTTGAAAGTTCTTCTGTCTCTGGAAGTCCTTTAAAATTTATTCTGCATTTTAAATGCCGTTAGAAGGTCTTCTGACTCTAGAATACCTTAAAAAGGTATTCTGTCCCTGTCTTTAACAGACATTTACATCTTCTGTCTCTAAAAGACCTTAAGACTGTCTTCAATCTAAAGAAAACTCTTAGAAGGCCTTCTGTTTCTAAACAAATTTTAGAATGACTTCTCCCTATAGAAACAATTTGAAGGTCGTCTACCTACAGAAGACCCTTAGAGGATATTCTGGCTCTGAGAGATCCTATGTCTAAAGAAGTCCTGTGTGAGGACTTTTTCCTAAAGAAGATCAATAGTACGTTTTCTCTCTCTCCGGGGCAAGACCTTTAAAAGGTATTTTGTCTCTCAAAGACTTTTAGAATGTCTTGCCTTGCAATGGAAATAGCATCAAGTCCGAGATCTTGTCGGTTGGAAACCAACAGTGAGAATCGAAGACCTCCAAGCCCTCATAGTCCTCTTAGCAATTAAAATCTGTCAATGGATTCTAGTGTACCTTAAGGATGTGTTCTGTATCAAGAAGACTTTCGGAAGGTATTCTAACTAAAGAAGACCTTAAGAAGTTCGTCTATGTCTAGAAAACCAAATCATGGTAAGACATTGCATCATGTCCAAAATCTTGTATTGTCATACCAACCCACGAGTAACCAGGGATACAGTGAGTATGGACTGTATCAATCTTTGGCCCCAAAGACCTCTAGCTCTCTTAGCAATTAAAACACTGTGAACCGAAATTTTGGGGGGTGGAAAATTCCTATTGGAGATGAAAGCCCTTGGTGAGTATATACAGAACCCCTAAGGACAGATTCGCCGTGAGTCGAACTTTCGCGATATGGCGTGATGAAGTTTTTGCTAGAGACCCTGTAAGCCATCAGGAATTAGCGTTATATCTTTGTTCACTGTTGCTTTAGCTTATTTTTGAGATGCACAAAAACTCGACTCGAAAACTCGACAAAATCGATTTGTTGTCAATGAGAGCCGTACCTAAAATTTTCTGGCCGACATTTTTGCAGAACATTTCGAAGCTGAAAAACGTCATCTTGTGGTACTTTTATAGCGGCTCTTAAAATAAAGGACGAAAAGGACATTGAAGGAAGCGAGTTTGGAGGTCGAAGTGCTCTACGAAAAAAATCCTCATTCGATTTAACTGAAGATATGTCATCTCAAAAATAAGCTAAAGCAACAGTGAACAAAGATATAACGCTAATTCCTGATGGCTTACAGGGTCTTTAGCAAAAATTTCATCACGCCATATCGCGAAAGTTCGACTCACGGCGAATCTGTCCTTCGGGGTTCTGTATATACTCACCAAGGGCTTTCATCTCCAATAGGAATTTTCCACCCCCCAGACTTTGAGCTCCATTTTGTTGCACAGTGAAATCTGTCAATAAAGCTGAGAGATTTGACAAGCCTACGACTTCGAAAACGCCGTCAACAGAGCACTCGAGTAGTATGAAAGCCAGGATGACGAAACCCTTAAAGCCAGGGGCTATTGAGTCTGCAGGGGATACTTGTACATCACCCTCAGGTGTTGAAATCAAAGATGTTGAACAAAAGAACGATCCTCTCACGAAGTACATTCCAATTCAAAAGATCACCGACGTAGCCAGGGGAAGGTCCGGGAGGGCCGGACCTGTTGCTGCGTGAGGCCATCTTATATGATTGTCCCGGATGAACTTCTAGTTACACTCATTGACAGAGCTGATTCTGAAGGGCGAATCCGTGATAGTGACGTCTCTGCAGCCATCTGTTTCCATAATCTCAGTATTACTATTGGTGAAGTATATATGTTTTTAACTAAACATAGTTTCTCATCAAATCCTGCAGAGAGGATTACTCGATATTTGGGGATTTAATCGACCCATTTAACATATCTTAAACGCGATCTAGCACATGGTGCTGAACTTGGCTGTGGGGTAACATTTCAATTTGAGGGCAGTCATCGTAATCTGTATAGATTCATACTTGAGGAACACGGTCTCATATTCAGAGCTTTTAAGGTGTTTTTTGTCAAAGTGTTTGCTCCATTTCTCCAGATAAAACTTATGTACCAGTACTAATTCACCCGAATAGCTTCCTTGTAGATAGCCTTGTGAATTTCTGAGTGTCAAAACGTGGACCTGTATAATCCATCATTTGTATGAGCCTAAAATACATGTGACCAAAATTTTATGTACTGGCGCTAGAGTGATTTCCACAGACGGAAAACGGACTGATATGCTTACTTTGTGGGACCTAAAATGATCGTTTCGAAGAATTACTACAAACGACTTGACAATCTTAATTTACCCTCCATTACATGGTGGAGGGTATAAAAAAGAATACAATTAAATTTTTTTTCACTAAAATATAATTTCAAATTGTATATTGCACGGTATTTTTATACCCAATACCACAGTGTGGAAAAGGTATTTATTATGAGTTTTTTTTAGTCAAAATTCATGTAATACCACGAAGTAGTCATCGTAGACCTACATGATGGGTATACCGTTTTCCATATCTCGACGATTTAGTTATGTGTGTGTTGTTGTTTTCATATCATTGAGCAAATATGCATCTTCTTCTTCTATTATATAAAACTCAAATGACGTTCGTACGTGAATCAAAACTCAACCAATTTACAACCGATTTGTTTCGCGTTTGTCTTAAAATGTTCGTATTTATCCAAGGAAGGATCTGACGTATTTTATTTTTGAGATATCGCGAAAAATCCGTGAAAATCTGCAAAAATATATTTTGAAGAGAGATTGTCAGAGAATATTGTCTCAAAATGTTCGTACTTATCCAAGGAAGGATCTGATGTATTTTATTTTTGAGGTATCGCGAAAAATCCGTGAAAATTTGCAAAAATATATTTTGAAGAAAGATTGCCAGAGAATATGGTCTCAACCACCGACGTAGTCAGGGCGCCACGGCTGACGGTAAGTGTTACTGTGTTCTGAACAAAGCGTTTATTTGTATTTATTGAACGTTTGTAACATATTACGTCCATGACTTTGGCTTATAAACAACATCCAGAAAAAAAACATTTTTTCGATATTTTGTTTTCGGAATTTTTTATAAGAGCAATTCAACAATAAAAGATAAAACCGTAGCTTCATCTTTGTGGTTTTAAGTGTTTGTATATTTTCTCTAAACGCTTTTATAATGAACTATTTTGAAATTCATGACAATTACAAATTCTTTATTATGTTTGAAATTTGCAATAAAAAAACTATATCAACCATTTTTTATGATATAATTTCTGCTCCACCGCAGTGTCGTTAATGTCTATTGGACAAAAGGATTTTTCTGTCGAATTTTTATGTTTTGTTCGACTTTTCGAATGTTGATAAAATCAAGATTATAGAGCTTGAGGTCAATGTTTATATTTTACTAGCTGTACCCAGTGCGCTTCGCTACCCCGAATAAGGTAAAATATATTTTGACAAATTTATTTGTAGTCCAATTTTCGTCACTCATTCCAACTTTCATTAAAATCGGGTATATAAAGCGTGTTTGGTGCATCAAATACATGAAATCGGAGGAAAATATTTATGGGAGCTATATCTAAATCTGAACCGATTTCAATATAATTTGGAAAATTTATTTCTAGACCAAATTCCTGCACACATTTGGAGACATTATATGTTACCATTCTATTGATATTTGCATAAAAAATCTAAAGTTTTTGGAGGTACCTCCGATTCTGATGCTATATCTCCGGATCAACGCGGAATTTCAGAAATATTTATAGCCTATGTTACTTTCAGGCCATGTAGTGATATACTCTGGAAATTTCAGGAAGATCAGTTCAGCGGTTTTTGAGTCCATAAATTTCAAACAAACAAACGTACAAAAATTTTTCTACTTTATATATATTGATGATTTATTACATATTATTTCCAATATTTCAAAATTATAATCATCTTCAGTGATTTTTCTGTAGATTATTCTTTGAATAAAACCAGAAGAAAACGTCATAGAAACCCACAGCAATTGTATTTTGGGAAGTACTTTCAATGGATGCACTTTTCTAGAAATGTTAAATTTTCCTCCTTCGGTAAAGGACTTTGTGACGACAAACGAAATCTAACAACTGATCGGAAACAGGCTCTACTTCGTCAAGATCTCAACAAGTAACACTCGACTTTGCAGACAGGAATATACCCTGAGCATGTGTGAATTGAAACTTTCATCTATAGACAGATCGAATAGTGGCTACACAGCCAAAATCCTTAAACCCAAAAACTATGTATTAGGAGATTTTCAGAAATTTGTAGCCATATCATTGATCACAAGTGTTGCGGAGGAGGTATGGAGAAATGGACCGGACCGACATCGTTCATTTTGGGAGTAGATCTTATTTTGGGAGTCATTCCTTTTAAAAGATATTGCGCCCACCAGTCATTTCAGTTCGCCACAGTATAATTTTCACCTTTTGACCCTTATGTCAGGAAATATGGACTTGCCCACGAAAAACATAATACCTATCTAAACACAAGGAATACCTTCATTAAAAATGTCTAAAGATCCTCAAATAGACCTTAAACTGCACTTAAACAACTATTTTGAAGGTTTGTGAGGAAGGCACCCCAGTATGGCCCATTTTCGAGTAAAAACTAAGTTTGGAAAAACTATTACTAAATCCAAAGTTTGGACCAAATCTGTTGCTCCGTTCAAGAAAACTCGCCCATTCCACTTTAGCTAAAATTCTTGAAATTTGCGGGGAAAATACCAGAAGAAGTATACCGAAAAGCACCATCTTCGAATTTTGTATATATAAGGCCCGCTGAATGAATGCGATAAATAAAGTTTGGACCAACGCAGCATCCGTTTCGAAAGTTGTCGTGCGCACTAGCCACTACACATGTTTGCCTTAGGTGTTCTTTACAGCTTTCGGGCCATTTTCTCTGGAAGTATAGACTTGCCTCTGAAAAACTTGTACTGTAGTAAAGGGGCCCCGAGAATACTTGTTGCAAAAAAGCAAAGCGTTTCCAGAGAGTTCTTTTTATTTACTTCATATTTTTTACTTATAACTAAATTATAAGCATTAAGGAAGTGAAGCCATGACCATTGAGGACTTAAGCTTACACAGCTTATCCAGGGAGGTCTTAAACTACATTCGCGGAACATTTTTGAAATACTCTGCGGAAGTTTGCCGAAAGAGTAGATCGATATGGCCCATCTTCGAAGTTGATCAAAATATCATGAAGGCCAAATTTTGGACAGAATCGGTTGATCTGTTTGAGAATTATCGTGCCCTCCAGGCAGCTACCCAGACGAACGGACATAGCTAAGTCGACTCAAAGTTTTCTAAAGCAGATTTCTTCCAAACACACTTTGGCCCTAAAGCCATTATTTCGATGAAACACATTTTGGCTAAAGGCTGAGAGTATAACAAATTTAGATTGGGAAAAATTGTGTTTATGGATTTTTGCTAAAAGAATGTATACAGATATAGATCTTGGATTGGGCGACATAATTTCATTTTAAAAGAATTTAAGACTGGATTCCAGGGTTTTCCTTAATCCTGATCAATTTATGAGAATATCCAGGATAGGAAAGCATAATTGCTATAAGTGAAGGCCGACGATTGGACGTCAAAATTAGTCTATTGACAGATGCATGTTTTGGCGACAGAATTTGTCATTTACATAACCTCGATTATGTGATTGAAGGATAGACTAACTATTGCTCAACATTAGTTCTCGGCCTTCAGAAATTCTTTGTGATAAGTAGACATCGGATTTTTGCATATATTTCAAAATTATAATGTTAATAGATTTGAAAATTAAATGTTATGGTATTTCTAAGGTTTTCTTTTGGTCCTACCGAAGTGATATCAATGAATTTCATAACATTCACTATAGCTGTGAATTATTTGATAAATGATACGCCCAAAAATATATGGGATTTTTAATATATTCATTGTTTTGAACTTATATTAACCGTGACACATTGTCAAAAAAGTTCTAAAAACAAGATAAAATTGGACAAGAAGTCTTACGCCATTCGAATTAAAAAATAGTAATGAAAAATATTTAATCAGTAAAATAAGGTTTACATCTTTGCTAAATAAGAAATTTTCGCTAACACGAACTTTCAAAATTTTGGTCAGGTGGGCCAAATATGTGGCGCTCAGCGCCAAAAACGACCTATCCCTCATGACCAAAAAAATCAAACAGGCTAAAAAGATCTAAACAGAACCTATTGAAATGTCTACTAAAAAACTCCATATTGCATTGGATAACACTAGGTTTTACTTCCTTCTAAAATAATGCAATATGGAATTTTTTAGAATGTATTTCAAAAGGTTCCCGTTTCATCTTTATAGACAATTAAATTTTTGGGCATGTGGGTTAGACCGCACAGTGTCCCGACCGTGGACAAGAACTTCAAGTACTTCGGAAAACAAATTTATTGAGAATATAAATATCTCATTTTTAAGAAAGCTCTCTTCGATGTTGGCTATAGCGCGAAAATGAATGAACCGATCATCATATATTTTTGTGGGTTATTAAGTACTTAACAGCATTGTTTTAATACGAGCGACTTTTAAAAAATGGTGAACAGCGAAAGTCAAAATTCTATTTTTTTTTTAAATGGACCGTTTTTTACCATTAATCGGTCAAAACATTTGTTAAAGGAAATGACTCATATATAAAGACAAGAGTTTGATGTATTCAATATGTTTTCAAAACATATGAAGACAAAACGCTAAATTTCAGTCATTTCGCGTGGATATTGAGGCCACAACATTCAAAATACCGAAAATGGGGAGGTACGGTTCTATGGGGGATATAGGAAGACGAGGACCTATACCAACAGATTTCTGGTGGAAAGTTATAAGCCCACAACGAAGACTTAATACAAACTTTCCACCATTTCGGTGTGCTAATTAGGCAAAAGCGTCGAAAATACCGAAAATCGGGAGTTACTTTCCTATGGGGCTATATGAAGGCGTGGACCTATGCACGATATCAAAACGTGGACCTACACCCACAATTCTCTTTTAAAATGTTTTATACCTCTGCCGAAGACTAACCACCAAATTTAAGTAATTTCGGTTGGTCATTATGCCTAAAACTTTTAAAATCCCGAAAATCGAGAGGTACGGTTATATAGGGACAATATCAAAACGTGGACCGACCATCCCAATTTTTTATCCTGTAGATTGTAAGTCAATAATAGGTATGTGTACCAAAATTGATGCACCTATGATAACTCCTTCTATTTTTAGCCACAGTTAATATGAACTCGCGATACAGTGGGCCGTTTTCGCGCCAGATCATGTATTTGATGCACTAAAAACGTAGCGTGTTTATTCAATTTTAATGAAATTTCAAATTATATTGAAATGGGTTCAGATTTCGATTTTATATATATTTTCGGTCAATTTGATGTATTTGATGCTTGAAACACGCTATGTATGTCCAATTTCAATGAAATTCTGAATGTGTGATGGAGGCACCAAACACGCTAAACATGTCCAAAAAATTTCCCAATATATATTGAAATTGAGTCAGATTTAGTTGTAGCTCCCGAACATATTTTCTGCCGATTTCATGTATTTGATCTATCAAACACGGTATTTATGTCCAATTAAGTTTGACAAATTATATTGAAATTATTGTCAAGATTTGTAAGATATGTGCAAAATTATTGTGAAATCAGTTCAGATTTCAGTTTGTTCTTTTATTAAAAAAAAAAAATATCAAATATAAAATATTGAATTTCTGATTCGTTATTTAAGTAGCGATTTTGATGTCAGTAAAAGTCATCATTATAGTTCGCGTGTACTTATAGTCAGAAAGAATTTAACCAAGACTACATTTACTAAATACCACATACTAAGTACCACATACCACATAAGAGCACAATTTGTAAATGTGACCTACATACGTAAGAGTACCTATAGTCCCAAAGGATTTACCTCCTGCACCATACAAAAATATCATGTTAAGCTCCATACATAGCACTGAAAGGGTAGAAAACGCCGTCATCCTATATTTATGCATTGAAATATTTAAAAAAATTTACAATTTAAAGGGAATTTAATTATTGGCATTGCTTTATTATGTTCTTTATTCGGGGTAGCGAAGCGCACCGGGTTCAGCTAGTATTATATAAAACTGAAATGACGTTCATACGTGAATCAAAATCTCGACCAATTTACAACCGACTTGTTTCGCGTTTGTTTTAAAATGTTTGTATTAATCCGAGGAAGGATCTGACATATCTTGTTTTTTGAAACAGCTAAATTTTTAGATGATATTCATCTTCTTCTTCATATGTATAAAAATCAATATTTGTATGTTCCGTATAGATTCAAAAACGGCCAAACATGAAATTTTCATGGAATATGCGGGGATGGCGAATGCTAGAAATAGGTTAAAATTTTTTTTGAACTTCGGGGGGGCGGGGTGAATATATGCTGTTTTGTAAAAAATTTATATTGCAAAAAATACGAATGTATCGGTTTGAAATTTAGTTTGCGAGACAATTGCATGGCAAAAAGGATAAAATCTAAAAAATCGCGGAAAATCCGCGAAAAATGTGCAAAACCTATTATGGAAAAACTATATTTCTCCCCACATTTTCACCGCTCTGTGGGAAATGTATGTTAAAAGTTGATTAAAACTACTAACAAGCTCATTTGTAGTCCGATTGACGTAAAATTTTGCACAAATCATATTTTCGGTCTAAAGACTAACTCTACAGAAAATAGTGAGAATTGGTCCAGATTTAGACACAGCTCCATTATATATTGGCTTCCGAGTTTAGATAAATCATACACAAAAAGCGTTATATAAATTTGATAGAACCGCAAAGTTAAATAATGCAGCCAAACTTAGCAGATGTCAAAGTATGTCTAATTGGGTCAAAATCAGAACAGATTTATTTGTAGTCCGAACATATATTTTTTTTTGGGTGGTGCAATGGTATGCACCACTGCCTTGCACGCAGAAGGTCGTGGGTTCGATTTCCCGGCCAGCCAACATCAAAACATTTTCAACGGTGGCAAAATACCTCTCAGTAATGTTGGCGACATTTCCTGAGTATTTCAGCCATTTAGAACTTTTATACAAGTGGTGTCTCAGACGCGCCATTCGGACTTGGCGATATTCAGTAGGTCCAATATAATTCAGTTTATATGAATCGGGGAGCACTCATTAATATGAGAGTAGTCTTGTCCCTTCTGGTATGTTTGTGAGACAATTTATACTAATATTATACTCCACATTGACATTATATCGTAAATGTTCAACCGCTATGGTTAACAGTGAAGAACATTGGTCCACATATATTGCCTAGGTGCATCAATAAATTTTCATATGGGATAATTGTATAAATTTCAAAATAAAAAATCGAAAAAAGAAAACAAAGAACTAAATTTCTAAATAAATTGAATAACAAATATTATGCAGTATAGCTGTATCCATTACCCACTAAACAATTTTTGCCGAAATCGTACCGAATTCGGACGAAATCTCTGCACAAGTTTCCACTTCTGATGCCGTCTTCGTATGCAAAACATGTCCGTTTTTGTGTGAAGCGGTTCGCAGAATTCGGAACAATTTGTCAAGGGAAATTCGAAAAGAGCATTCGAGTTTCCACAAAAATTAGTTTCGAATTCTGAAGAAATTTCGTAAAAAAATCTGAAGTAAATTTTGCTTTTCGGAACAATCTCGGACAAAACTCTGAAGAAGTATTCGAAAATGTGCAGAAAATGAAATACATTTCGGAGATGTGTTTCGAGATTCTGGAAAGTTTCGGAACTTATTCTAAAAAAATTGCTATATTGTATCCGAAAGTCGGAAACTATTCTGATGTTTCATTAGATGTTCCAAATATATTCGCCCAAAATTCTTAATCTTTACTCGGATTTGATTCGAATTTCTTGCAATTTAAATAATTACAATGTGAATTTATAATATTATTCACCGCTGCTGCCCGCAAAAATTACAAAATTATAGTCGCAGTCCTTCCTGATAAAGTTTTCGAATGCTTTTATTTTATTTTCCTAAAATATAATTAAAAAATATTGATTATTCCATTATGTGTTTGCAAACAATTTGCGATTTAAATCACAAAATAACTTGTTCCGCTACGTCTTTGTCAATTAACAGTTGCTAAATAACTAAAAAAAAAACAAACCACAGCATGCAAACAAAACAAAAAATCTACCATGTCTTTGTAGTTCTTAAAATAATCTCTCTTGGAATTTACTAGCGAGAAAGAGAAACGAATCAAAATTTCCCATCAGAGAATGAGCAGAATATTGGCAGATTTTCGAAAACAATCACAAGAAAATGTGCAGAGATTCCTTAAAAAAAAAATGGCTGATAATAGGTTCAACTTCTGAAGGAAATTTTGAGAAATCGGAATATTTTCTGATCATACATTGGAAAAACTCTTAAAAAAATCTAACATCAGAGCGCTCGGCAACAATTGTTTAGTGGGTATATACACAATTTCATTTAGTTATACTATTACAGTCCTAAATGTCATTAAGATAAATTATAACAATTTTGAATGCAAACAAAAAAGTATTTATCAAAAATGTTTATCAAAATGTCGTCTTCATTCATGGACCATCCGAAATGATATATGATAATGAGGACAACGTATGTCTATTATTGATCTCTGATCACAAATCCTACAAATTTGTTAGGAAATTGTACACACACTCTTCATTGATATCCTTAGATAAGAATAATTGAAACCAATTTTAAGTTCACATTAGTAGAAATTATCAATAGGTGTACATCTAAAGTGTGGCCACATGTATGGTTTACCATATCTTAACGTTTTAATTTAGAACACATACTCATCTGCTATTTAGATAAGTAACTATAAAATAAGAGTAACTAATTTCACATATTCTCAACAAAATTGCCAAGATTTTAATCACAGCAGATGCGAATCTAAAATGCACATTTTAAAATATGCACTCATGAAGCAGATATTTCAGGCATTTCTATGATTTTTCTGATGATAAGCATCTATGTTGAAGCATGTGAATACACACAACCACAATGTTTCATACACCTATGAGACATATTAATACCTACAGGCTTCAAAGAAAACTAGATCAACGACTGCACAGACTGTGTAAATAGGAAGGACTCGACTTTCTTCTTTGTGTGTGCTCTTTTAAAGTGATGCACTGCACTGATTGCAATCTAAATCCTTCAAGAAGCAAATCACATTCTTATCACTTACTGTAAATCAGCAAGTGCATATTCATACAAACATATATAAATGTAGGGATACATATACATACATGTGTATGTAAAATAGGAGTAAATGGGCGGGTAAATGCGGGATCATATGTTCTTAAATATTGTGGGAAATGTTTAAACTCCTCGACACACGTTATTCGTTCTTAGAGATATATGAGGGATATTTAGATTTCCTTTGATTGATAACGCATTTGGCAATACCAGTGGCTGTTTGTGTTTACAGACTTGATGATTTTCCCTTTGCGAAATACATTATCATTGCAAACTAATATACACATAGATATTCATATGAAACGTAAAGGCGTATCCTTTCTACTCTAGTCTTTCAAGAATATCTTGTATGAATGTGTCAGAGTTCGACATACATACATATGAAAGCATATTGATATATGAGTAGATTTTTATCTTCAAAGGAAACATTAAATTGTACACACAAATTTCAAATTTCGGTTTTGCGTTTACATCTGCTGTGATTAAAATCTAGCAAATTCATTAAGAATATGTGAAATTAGTTGCTTTTATTTTCTAGTTGCTTATCTTAATGGCAGATGAGTATGTGTTTTAAATTAAAACATTAAGATATGGTAAACCGCGTATGTTTGTGGCCTGCCACACTTCAGATTTACACAAGTTGATAAGGGGGTAGACATTATGTGAACTTTAAATTGGTTTCAATAATTGTTATCAGGGGATATCAATGGTATGTCTTCCAAATTTGATGGGATTTGTGATGAAAATGATATGGTTAACCTCTGTAATAAACAGACATTCCCACATGATCATGTATCCATATGAGAGGTGTGTGTGTCTCGAGTATATCTTTTAATGTGGAGGGGGATGTGGGCAACATATACAGTATTTTCCCAAGCGATCATAGGTGACTTTCCCTTACATTTTATAAAATTAATGATATACATATGACGTTAAAATTTCGTCGTAACATCTTAAGAAGATATATTCTGTTGCCTACAAAAAACCTCTAGATGTATTCTGTTGCTTATAGAATACTTTAATGGAATATCTGTTGTCTATAGAAGACTCCGAGATGTCTTATGTTGTCTATAGAAAACCTCAAGAAGTTATCTGTTATGTAAATAAGACTTCTAAAGGTCTTCTGTTGTCTCTGGAAGACTTCAAGAGGACCTCTTGAGGTCTTCCAGTGACAACAGAAGATATCTCGAGGTCTTCTATAGACAAAAGAATACCTCTTGAGGTCTTCCATAGACAACAGAAGACTCCTTGAGATCTTCCATAGACAATAGAAGACCTCTCGATATCTTCTAGAGACAGCAGAGAACCATTCTTTAGATGTACACCTATTGGTAATTTCTAATAATGTGAACTTAAAATTGGTTTCAATTATTCTTATCTAAGGATATCAATGAATAGTGTGTGCATTCGTTTGTAGCTTTTGTGATGAGAGATCAATAATAGACATACATGTCCTTATGATCATATATCATTTTTATATCCTCCACCATAGTATGGAGGGTATATTATGTTTGTCATTCCGTTTGTAACACATCGAACTAATCATTTGTGACCCTATAAAGTATATATATTCTTGATCAGGATAAAAATCTAAGACGATAATCACTCTAGCGTCCGAAATAATTGAGATAGAGTGCTGAAATTTTGCATCCGAGGGTCTTTTTTCCATAGGCAGGTCAAGTTCGAAGATGGGCTATATCGGTCCACTCTTTGGTATAGCCCCCATATAACGGTACCTCCGGATTTGAGGTATTTTGATGTTCTTCGCCACATTGGCAGACCGAATTAGCTACAATTTGGCACTTAGGGCTCCTAGTGATCAACAAACTTATATCCCAAAGGATATGGGCATAGGTCCATGTGTTGGTATAGTCCCCATATAACGGTACCTTCCGATTTTCGGTATTTTGAGAATTTTAGCCACAATTTTTAACCGAACTATCTGCAATTTGACATTTGAGGTTCTCAGTGGTCATAAAACATATCCACGAAACATCGTCAACATAGGTCCATGCTTTGGTATAGCCCCCATATATCGGTACCTCCCGATTTTCGGTATTTTGAGAATTTTAGCTTCAATTTTTAACCGAACTAGCTGTAGTTTGCCATTTGATGTTCTCACTGGTCATGAAATATCTCCACCAAACATCGTCAACATAGGTCCATGTTTTGGTATAGCCCCCATATAACGGTACCTCCCGATTTTCGGAATTTTGAGAATTTTAGCCACAATTTATAACCGAACTATCTGCAATTTCACGTTTGAGGTTCACAGTGGTCATGAAACATCTTCACCAAACATCGTCAACATAGGTTCATGTTTTGGTATGGCCCCCTTATAACCGTACCTCCCGATTTTCGGTATTTTTAGCATTTTAGTTACAATTTTTAACCGAACTAGCTATAATTTGACATTTGAGGTTCTCAGTGGTCATGAAACATCTCCACGAAACATCGTCAACATAGGTCCATGTTTTGGTATAGCCCCCATCTAACGGTACCTCCCGATTTTAGATATTTTGAGAATTTTAGCCACAACTTGTAATCGAACTATCTGCAATTTCACGCTTGAGGTTCTCAGTGATAATGAAACATCTCCACGAAACATCGTCAACATAGGTTCATGTTTTGGTATGGCCCCCTTATAACCGTACCTCCCGATTTTCTGTATTTTTAGCATTTTAGTTACAATTTTTAACCGAACTAGCTGTAATTTGCCATTTGAGGTTCTCAGTGGTCATGAAACATCTCCACCAAACATCGTCAACATAGGTCCATGTTTTAGTATAGCCCCGATATAACGGTACTTCCCGATTTTCGGTATTTTGAGAATTTTAGCTACAATTTTGTCTATTCAAAAATAATCGTCAATATAGGTCCATGTTTTGGTATATCCCCCCATATAACTGTACCTCCCGATTTTCGGGAATTTTCAGTGGTCACGAAATTTCTTCACTAAAATTCGTCAACATGGGTCCATTTTTTTAGGGTCTACATTGTTATGATGAAATTACCCTCAATTTGACTCTTGAAGTTCCCTACAGCTAGATTAGATAACACTGTGCAACAAAATGGAGGTGAAAGTCTGGGGCAAGGAAAATTCCATTTGGGGAAGAAAGGCCTTGGTGAGTATATTATGAACCCCGAAGGACACATCCGCCGTGAGTCGAACTTCCGCGTGATGAAATTTTTGTTAGAGACCCTGTGGGCCATCAGGAATTAGCGTTATATCTTTTTTCACTGTTGCTTAAGTGCTCTACAAAAACAACAAACAAAGATTACATGCTAATTCATGATAGCTTACAGGGCCTCTTGCAAAAACTTCATCACGCCATAACGCGGAAGTTCGACTCACGGCGCATCTGTCCTTCAGGGTTTTTAATATACACACATCAAGGGCTTTCATCTCCAAAAGGAATTATCTCCCCCCAACATTTGTGTTCACAGTGTAATTTAAGCAATAGTGGGAGGCAGTAGGACTCTATCCATTGTCGAAAAGTCGTTACACCTAAAATTGTGAATGGACCCTAATTATTCCATTTTAATTAAGACTATTTTATGGTGGAGGGTATAAAAAGTTCGGCCCGGAACTTAGCGACTTTTTACTTGTTCTTTTTCAATTTTTTTATTTTGAAATTTATACAATTATCCCATATGAAAATTTTTTGATGCTCACCATGTGGAGTATTAAAGGTATTATATCTTCCTGTGGAACAGAACGTCCCCTCTGCTACCCAAACATCAGAAGGGTTGGACAGATTGGACAGATTTTCCCTTGTCGGTAATGTCTTACGATGATAAGGTCTCCTGGAGAGAGAAAACGTTTTATACTATCTAAAGTAGGTCTTCTTAATACCTTCAATAAAAAACTTCTCAAAATTTTCTAGACATAGAAGAGCTTCTAAAGCTTTCCGTTAACAGCAGAACATCCAAATGTTTCCAATAGAAAAGTCTTCTAAAGACATTTAGGAAACAGAAGACACTCTAAAGGTCTTCTGGGAACAGAGGTTCATCGAAAGACCTTCTAGAGACAGAAGATCTTCTAAAAGTCTGCTAAAACGAGATGCGTATTTCCCTTTTTCAGAATGGATGTATAGAATCAGTCTGTCGTTCAAAAAGGTCTATAGAACAACTCTTTTCTTCAGAATGGTTCTACAGAAGCACGCTATCGTTCACAATGGGTCTATGCCAAAAATTACTATGAAAACGCGACAAAATCGATTAGTTGTCAATGAGAGCCGTACCAAAAATTTTTTGAGCGACATTTGTGCAGAAGATTTCGAAGCTGAAAAACGTCATATTGTGGTACTTTTATAGCGGCTCTTAAAATAAAGGACGAAAAGTACATTGAAGGAAGTGAGTTAGAAGGTCGAAGTGCCCTACGAAAATAAACCTCATTCGATTTGACTGAAGACATGTCATAACAAAAATAAGCTAAAACAACAGTGGACAAAGATATAATGCTAATACCTGATGCCTTACAGGGTCTCTAGAAAAAATTTAATCACGCCATAATGCGGAAGTTCTACTCACGGCGGTTCTGTCCATTGGGGTTTTTAATATACTCAGCAAGGCTTTCTTCCCCAAGGGGAATTTTCCGTGCACCAGACTTTCACCTCCATTTTGTTGCACAGTGTATTTGGTCTATAGAAGCATTTTTTTCTTTCAGAACGGGTGATATAGAAGCGGAGGTAACAGAAGACCTACTTAAGGTGTTCTATAGACAGAAGACAATTCAACAATCTTCTATGCACAGAGGCAAAGCTATCTTCAGACAGCAGGCCTTTCAAAGGGATACTATAGGTAGAAGCGGTTTTCTACACACAGAAGAGCTTTAAGCAGTTTATATACCGAAAACCTTCTTAAGATTTTTTTTTAAAACAAAAGACATCAGTCAAATTCCGCCATAGAAAGAAAATCTACAAAAGATCTTCTAATGAAAGATGTCCTTCTTAAAGTCTTTTATGAACAGGAGACCTGCTTGAGGTTTTCTATTGGCAGAACAATTTCTAACGGTCTCCTATAAAAAGCAAACCATCTAGAGGTCTCCTCCTGATAGAAAGAAAGAGGATTTTCCACAATCTTCTAGAGAGCACAATTATCTCTATGTCTTTTAGAGACGGATGATCTTCTAAACGTCTTTTAGAGAGAAGACCTTTTCTTCTTTCTTTTTTAAATAAAATACTCTCTTATAGTACTCCTTAGACAGAGGTCTTTTTTAAGATCTTCTATAGATATATGACCTTCTACAGGCTTTTTCTAGACAGAAGCTCTTCTTAAGACCTTTTTAAGGTTTTCTTCTAAATTTCCTGTAATGAGTGAAAACCTTCTAAAAGTATCTTATTAATAGATTATCTCTATATTGGCTACTATAGGTAGAATACCTACTTAAGGACTTCTATGTACAGAAGACCTTTACAAGGTCGTTATCAGAAAAAACACCTCCTTAAGGCCTTGTATAAACAAAACACATCGTTAAAGTTTTCTGTGGATGAAGAATCTCTGAATGGTCCCCTTCAGATAAAATACCTCCTGTAAGTCTTATTTAGACATAAGACATCTTGAGGGCTTCTTCAGGAGAATACTTCATTAAAGAATTCTGTAGACTAAAGTCCTCCTCGAGGTATTCTTCAAAAAGGAGATATCCTTAAAGTATTTTTCGGACACCCTTAAACTATTCTTCAGACAGAAGACGTCCTTCGGGTTTTTTACAGACAGAATACTTTCTAAAGAAGGTCTTCAATAGGTATAGACAGAAGAACTACTATTTTTCTTTTGCAGACAGTATATCGTTTAAAGGTTTGCTATAGACAAAAAAAAATAATCAGGTGGTCTGTTCTGAAATCATTTTACATTGAAAATGAGATTGTATTACCATAATTTTTAATATACTGCAACATAATACATACATATTTGCTTATTCTAGTAATAAATTAGTCCCCTAAATGTTTATGTTTCAGATTAAATTTTGGCAAATATGGCGATTTCAAATTTCCATTCGCAAATATTTTTTTTCAATTGACCACGTAAACAATAAAGTCAAAATGAATAGCAAATTTCCAAATTTAAAACTTCATTATGGCACAAATGATGTTATTACAGCCGTGATAAATTTATTATTTTTGTGAATGGTATTCAAACAAATTTTCACAATTCAGAAAATATTTTCTTAATACCATTCAAACGTGACATAGGAAAATGAAAATGTATTTTTGAAGAAAACATTAACGGCACGGCTAACAAAAACATGGAAATGAAAAAATAACAATATTTTTATAAATCATTATCGTCATCATCCAAAATTATGAATTGAAAAATATTTTCTAGGTAAATAAAAATGTCAATGAATGAATAAATGAATTATTGAAAGGAAAATAAGCATTGCCAGTGATGCGTTGCGGAACAGCAAAATTTTTGTTATTTTAGGCCACAGAAAAATTACAAAAAATTGAAACAAATGTGTGATGCCACACAAGAGGCACACATGTGTGTGCGGGTAGGCAAGCATGTTTGTTTAGAGGACATCCATGCCTCTATGTATGTACGCACAAACCCCTAACGCTCTTTGGGCTAAAGAGGTATTCTGTTGTCTATAGAAGACTTCAGGAGGTCTTCTGTTGTCTATAAAAAACCTCAAGAGGTCTTCTTTTGTCTATAAAAAACCTCAATAGGTCTTATCTTGTCTATAGAAGACTTCAAGAGGTCTCCTGTTGTCTATAGAATACCTCAAGAGGTCTCCTGTTGTCTATAGAAGACCTCAAAAGGCCTTCTGTTGTCTTTAGAAGATCTCAGGAGGTCTTCTGTTGTCTGTAGAAGACCTAAAGAGGTCTTCTGTTGTCTATAGAAGACCTCAGGAGGTCTTCTGTTGTCTATAGAAGACCTCAAGAGGTCTTCTTTTGTCTATAAAAAACCTCAATAGGTCTTATCTTGTCTATAGAAGACTTCAAGAGGTCTCCTGTTGTCTATAGAATACCTCAAGAGGTCTCCTGTTGTCTATAGAATACCTCAAGAGGTCTTCTGTTGTCTATAGAAGACCTCAGGAGGTCTTCTGTTGTCTATAGAAGACCTCAGGAGGTCTTCTGTTGTCTATAGAAGACCTCAAGAGGTCTTCTTTTGTCTATAAAAAAACTCAATAGGTCTTATCTTGTCTATAGAAGACCCCAAGAGGTCTTCTGTTGTCTATAGAAGACCCCAAGAGGTCTTCTGTTGTCTATAGTAGACCTTAAGAGGTCTTCTGTTGTCTATAGAAGACCTCAAGAGGTCTTCTGTTGTCTATAGAAGACCTCAAAAGGTCTTCTGTTGTCTATAGAGGACCTCAAGAGGTCTTCTGTTGTCTACAGAGGACCTCAAGAGGTCTTCTGTTGTCTATAGAGGACCTCAAGAGGTCTTCTGTTGTCTATAGAAGACCTCAGGACATCCTATAGTGATCTTCTGTTGTCTAGAGAAAACCTCAAGAGGTAATCTATTGTCTATAGAAGATCTCAAGAAATCTTCAGTTGTCTGGAGAAGGCCTCAAGAGGTCTTCTGTTGTTCATAAACCTCAAGGGGTCTTATGTTGTCTATAGAAAGCCTTAATACGTCTTCTGTTGGCTATAGAGGACTTCAAGAGGTCTTCTTTTGTCCATACAAGACCTCAAGACATATTCTTTTGTCTACATAGGACCTCAAGTGGTATTCTGTTGTCTATAGAAAATTTCAAGAGGTATTCTTTTGTCTATAAAAGACCTAAAGAGGATGTATATTGTCTAAAGAAGATCTCAAGAGGCCTTCTGTTGTCTATAGAAGACCTCAAAAAGTCTTCTGTTGTCTGTAGAAGGCCTTAAGTGGTCTTCTGTTGTCTGTAGAAACTTCAAGAGGTCTTCTGCTGTCTGCGGAAGACGTCAAGAGGTCTTCAGTTGTCTATAGAAGACCTCAATAAATCTTCTGTTGTCTGTAGAAACTTCAAGAGGTCTTCTGTTGTCTGTAGAAGAACTCAAGTGGTCTTCTATTGTCTGCAGAAGACTTCAAGAGGTCTTCTGTTGTTTATAGAAGGCCTCAAGAAGTCTTCTGTTTTCTATAGAAGACGTTAAGAGATCATATGTTGTATATAGAAGAAAATTAAGACGTCTTCTGTTGTCTATAGAGGACCTCAAGAAGTCTTCTGTTGTCTATAAAAGACCGCAAGAGGTCTTCTATTGTCTATAGAAGACTTCAACAGGTCTTTGGTTGTCTATAGAAGACTTCACGAGGTCTTCTGCTATCTATATAAGACCCTGTTGTCTATGGAAAACCTTAAGAGATATTCTATTGTCGTTAGAAGATATCAATAAGTCTTCTGTTGTCTATAGAAGACCGCAAGAGGTCTTCTGTTGTCTATAAAAAATCTTAGCAGATCTTTTGCTTTCTTTAGAAGACCTCAAGACCTCCTCGGTTTTCTATAAAAAACCTCAAGAAGTCAACTACATCTCAAGAAGTTTTCTGTTGTCTATAGAAAACTTTAGGAAGTGGTTTGTTGTCCTTAAAATGCCTCAAGTGGCCTTCTTTTGCCTATAGAAGACCTGAAAAGATCTGCTGTTGTCTCTGGAAGACCTCAAGAGGTTCCAGCTCTTTCTGGAAGTCCTTAAGGACAACTCTTGTTTAAGAAGAACTCAAGAGTTCTTTAGGTCTTCTATATACAACAGAAGACCTTATATAGACAACATTAGTCTTGAAGTCTTCTGTAGCCACAAGTTCACTTGAGGTCTTCTATAGAAAACCGAGAAACTCTTCACATTTTCTATAGACAACAGAAAACTTTTTGAGGTATTCTTAAGATAACCAACTCCTAACTAAAACAGAAGTTTTTTAAGGTCATCTATAGACAAGAGAAGACCTCTTGAGGACTGTTATAGACAATTGAAGATTTCTTGAGATCTTTCATAGACAATAGAAGAACTCTTGAGGTCTTCTATAGACAACAGAGACCAGAGAAGCCATTGCACAGTTGATATGTCTGAAGAGCTGCTCAACTAACAGCGAAACCAGGTCACATAATTTGGTGACTGTGTGGGTTCGAGTACTTGGCCTTCCTTTTTCACTTGCAAAAAAAATCGATCTTTCGATTCTCTAAACGAGAAAATTTAATAAAAATATTTCATTAATGTTTTTTTAGTTTTGCCTTATTAAGGCGAAGGTTTTTTATAGTGATATTTAATTAATTCTCTTTCGAGTTGAGCTTATTAGACCTATTATATACATTGAAAAATTAGGAGTCTACCGAAGTCCCACACATTCAACCATTACGCTACGTTTCACGGGTGGTTAAGCCGATCTTCAGGCGTATTGAATGTTGTTTTTGTGGCAGACGAAGGCAAAGCTTGAGAACTAGTATGTATATATATCGCACTTCATTAGATAAATGCATATGCGAAATTATGTCAGTTCATTGAAACTCCAAACTTTTCCTATAGTCCTGCTTGGTAGTCCCATTTTTCAATGTTCACAAATACTATGGTAAGCTTTATTCCTACGTCATTAGTATTGCTCTCCTATATCAGAAGATTTTTGATCATCAATTATTGTCTACTAAAGTTTTGACAAGTTGATGGTGGCTCAGAACGCTAAGACGCCGGCAACCTTGACACTCAGTTGTCGGAGACCCAGGTCCGAATCCCAGCCTGGCTCATGCTGGAATTATTTTTTATTTTTGCCTTATTAAATGTAACAAAAAATCACATATGATCGCTTGAGAAAATGCTGTATATATTGCCCTCACCCCTTGCTAAATAATAAGATATACTCGAGACTCACACCTCTAATTGGGTGAATGTGATCAGTTTAAATTACACATTTTTGAATTTATCGCTAAATTTCATCTAGATCCTAGCCTCATATATTTTTTTTTTCGAAAAGGATATGTTTATTACAAAGGTTAACCAAATTTCGGAAGACGATATTCCAAGATAACAATAATTGTAACCAATTTCAAGTTCACATTAGGTCTACCCACTTATCAGGTTGTGTAAATCTGAAGTGTGGCAGGCCACAAACATACGCGGTTCACCATATCTTAATGTTTTAATTTAGAACACATACTCATCTACCATTAAGATAAGCAACTAGAAAATAAAAGTTACTAATTTCATATATTCTCAACAAAGTTGTTAGATTTTAATCGTAGCAGATGTGAATCCAAAACAGAAATTTGAAAGTTGGGTGTGCAATTTAATGTTTATATCCTAAAACATACTCGCATATGTATGTCAAACACTTACTGGTTGTCATACAAGATATTCTTACGAAGTCTGGAAAGAATATACCTTTTTGTCTTATATCAATATGTATGTACATATTTGTTTGCAATAATAATGTATTTCGTAACATAAGATCATCACGTCTATAAACACAAACAGCCACCGGTATTGCCAAATGCGTTATCAATCAAAGAAATCTAAATATCCTTCATCTTTCTCTAAGAACAAATAACGTGTATTTCCCACAATATTTAAGAACACATGATGCCGCATTTACCCGCCCAATTACTCCTATTTTTCATATACATACATATGTATCCATACATTTGCACACATCTGCATAAATGTGTGTTATACATACATGTATGTTTGTATGAATATCCACTTGCTGATTTACAGTAAGTGATAAGAAAGTGATTTGCTTCTTAAAGGATTTAGATTGCAATCAGTGCAGTGTATTGAAAGGAGCACACAACTAGAAGAAGAAGAAAGTCGAGTCCTTCCTTCTTACACAGTCTATAGAGAAGTTGATTTAGTTTTCTTTGAAGTCTGTACGTATTAATATGTCACATAGATGTACGAAACATTGTGTGTATGCTTATTCATGTGTCTCGTCATGGATGCTTATCATGAGAAAATTTTAAGAAATGGCTGAAATATCTGCCTCAGGAGTACACATTACATCTGTTGTGATTAAAATCGTGGCAAATTTTTTGAGAATATGTGCAATTAGTTGCTCTTACTTTCTAGTTACTTATCTTAATTGTAGATGAGTATGTGTTCTAAATTGAAACGTTAAGATATGATAAACCGCAGATGTGGCAACACTTCAGATATGCAGCTGTTGATAAGACCACCTGATGTGAACTTTAATTGGCTTAAATTATGTCTATTTATGGATAACAATGTGACATTGGAGACACCATTTTAGACAAGGTAAAGATGTGTTCGAACTGAGAGTGGAGTCTAATTTAGACAGATTTTACATACGAAAATGGAGCTCTTATAACAGACTTATTTTTCTGGAGGAGGTGAAGAGGCAGTCTATAGAAGACGAACTCAGGAAATAGTATATCCCAGCAAAATTTGAAGGAAGGGGTTCCATGCGATGACGTGATTTCATGGCATATTTTGCATTGGTTCAAACGAAGTCGTGAAAGATCCGATCTTTTCATCAGCATTTGAACCCATGCAAAGGAAGTTGTGAAAGATCCGATCTTTCCATCGATTCAATTGTTATGAATTTTGTGTTTTTATACCCTCCACCATAGTATGGAGGGTATATTAAGTTTGTTTTTCCGTTTGTAACGCATTGAAATACTCATTTGCGACCCTATAAAGTATATATATTCTTGATCAGGGTAAAATTCTAAGTCGATCTGAGCACGTCCGTCCGTCCGTCCGTCCGTCCGTCCGTCTGTGGTAATCACTCTAGCATCCACAAAAATGGAGATAGGACGCTGAAATTTTGGGAAAATGCGTCTTTTGTTTGCAGGCAGGTCAAGTTCGATGATGGGCTATATCGGTCCACGTTTTGGTATAGCCCCCATATAACGGTACCCCCCGATTTGCGGTATTTTGACGTTTTTAGCTACATTTTCAGACCGATGTAGCTATAATTTGACATTTAGGGTTCTTAAGTGTCAATAAACTTATATAACAAAAGTTGTGGACATAGGTCCACGTTTTGGTATAGCCCCCATATAACGGTACCCCCCGATTTACGGTATTTTGACGTTTTTAGCTACATTTTCAGACCGATTTGGCTATAATTTGACATTTAGGGTTCTTAAGTATCAATAAACATATATAACAAAACTTGTGGACATATGTCCACGTTTTGGTATAGCCCCCATATAACGGTACCCCCCGATTTGCGGTATTTTGACGTTTTTAGCTACATTTTTAGACCGATTTAGCTATAATTTAACATTTAGGGTTCTTATGTATTAATAAACTTATATAACAAAAGTTGTGGACATAGGTCCACGTTTTGGTATAGCCCCCATATAACGGTACCCCCCGATTTGCGGTATTTTGACGTTTTTAGCTACATTTTCAGACCGATGTAGCTATAATTTGACATTTAGGGTTCTTAAGTGTCTATAAACTTATATAACAAAAGTTGTGGACATAGGTCCACGTTTTGGTATAGACCCCATATAACGGAACCCCCCGATTTACGGTATTTTGACGTTTTTAGCTACATTTTCAGACCGATTTGGCTATAATTTGACATTTAGGGTTCTTAAGTATCAATAAACATATATAACAAAACTTGTGGACATAGGTCCACGTTTTGGTATAGCCCCCATATAACGGTACCCCCCAATTTGCGGTATTTTGACATTTTTAGACCGATTTAGCTATAATTTAACATTTAGGGTTCTTAAGTATTAATAAACTTATATAACAAAAGTTGTGGACATAGGTCCACGTTTTGGTATAGCCCCCATATAACGGTACCCCCCGATTTGCGGTATTTTGACGTTTTTAGCTACATTTTCAGACCGATGTAGCTCTATATATATATATATATATATATATATATATATATATATATATATATGTATATGGTCCAGAAAATTCGAAAAAATTGATTTTGGGCATCATTCCGTATCAGAGAATACACACTCACATTTCAATTGTTTATTTGTGTATTCATTAAATATTCGCTTTGTATTATATATTTACAAGTAATGTTATCTTTTTTATATTCATAATATCCTTTTTAATAGGTGACAACAATGTGTTTCAGCAGATATTTGCCCTTGTTTGCTCTTACAAAACTTTTGTAAGACCTAATAAATATTTACTCAAAAGAGTGAAAAATATTTGCTCAAGAGTGTTCACATTATGGGCAAACTGGAAAATTTTTTGTTTGCTGGCAAATGGTTTTGTTTCCCCAAAATCAGCTGTTTCTTGTTTGCCATTGAAAAATATTTGCTGGTCAGATTGAAGCAAACAAATATTTGTCATTTTCGGCAAATATTTGCCTAATGTGA
Source organism: Musca autumnalis (assembly GCF_047663935.1). Classification (NCBI taxonomy): domain Eukaryota; kingdom Metazoa; phylum Arthropoda; class Insecta; order Diptera; family Muscidae; genus Musca; species Musca autumnalis. The sequence goes on from NW_027411977.1 coordinate 234,185,285, forward strand.
CCATACCATTAGCTTTATTTTTGGACGAACTTTCTGTAATTTGAAATTTAAAAGCCAACAAAAATTGTTCATTTAAGTTCATATTTTCGTATAGCCCAGATACCTCCGAACTAGCTGCTAATGACATTTGAAGTTCCCACGTTATGTACCGATTTTCGATATTTTGAGGATTCCAGCTAAATTTTTTAACCGAATTAGGAGTTATTTGACATTAAAGGCTCCCATCAAAACAGTACCTCCCAATTTCTAGCCCACCAAAAATTGTCAACAGTTAGATATAGGCACCATAAAAAAGGACCTCCCGAATGAAGCATTTTATGTACATTATCTGACATTTTAACGTACTCACTTAAAGTTGGGGACAGGAATGAATATTTTATGGTGGAGGGTATGAAAAGTTCGGCCCGGCCGAACTTAATGCTTTTTTACTTGTTATTTACACATTTTTCTAAATACATAAGAATAATTATTTACAATAGGCTTGATATTGTCGCAGACTCGAAATCACAACCAACGTTGTTAAAACTCTCGTCGCAATGATAATGTCATTGCAAAGGGTTGGTGAAAATGAAATGCCAAAGCATTGGTGGAAATGACATGCCAAAGCATTGGTGAACATGACATGTCAAAGCATTGGTGTAAATGATATGGTTTGTATCCAAAAATGAATAGCATCTTTTGGGGTCCACGCTCATATAAAATTCATCGATGAAGATGCTAAAAAGATGACATGCCAAATCACTTGCACCCATGATTGAATGGCATCTTTGGCATCGAACATTTTGCTGGGATTGAAAACAAGTTGAAGAGGGAGCGCCAACTCACTTTTAACAGATTTTCAGTCAGGGCTCATCTATCGTCCTTTATAGGCAGTCTCTTTGGCTCGTCTATAATAGACTACCTCTTTGGATCGACTACGATGCAATCCATTTTCAGCACCTCTGTAATGAACTAACTCGGCTCCAAAATAGAGACCCACTGATGCCCTTCTGCGCATTTATTATTCCTTCATCCAATAAAAGTAATTATTATGTAATTTACCCAAATTAATTTTCATTCATAAAGTGATATGTGATCTTGTGGGTATGTGTGCCTACTCATCAAAGGTAAATCATATCAGTTTGATCAGAAGTCCCATAAAATGTGGTAGAAATTTACACACACATGTCATTGACATCCTCAGATAAAAATAATTGGAACCAATTACAGGTTCACATTTGTAGAAATTATCAATAAGTCTACATCTAAACTGTGGCCACATGCATGGTTCACCATATCTTAACGTTTTAATTTAGAACACATACTCATCTACAATTAAGATAAGGAACTAGAAAATAAGAGCAACTAATTTCACATATTCTCAACAAAATTGCCATGATTTTAATCACAGCAGATGTAAATCTTAAATGCACATTTTAAAATGTTCTACGAGAGAAATTTCCAAGATCACTTTAATGATAGGTATCTACATATTGCAAGACAAACGTTGCATGTGCATTCACTGTTTAATACACCAACTACACATTTTATACCCAAACACACATGAAAGAATAGATCAAAGACTGTGCTTGAAGGAAGGACTCGACTTTCATTTTTGTGTGTTTCTTTAAAGGTAACGCATAGCACTGATTGCAATCTAAATCCTTTAAGTAGCAAATCACTTTCTTATCACTTACTACAAATCAGCAAGTCGGTATTCATACAAACATTTTCCTGTACATAATGTGTGCATACGTGTCGGTATGTACATACGTATGTATGGATTTAAAATGCATGAAACATATACGTCTAGAATATCTCGATGTAAGAACAATGGCAACGAAAATGGGAGATCTAAATATAGTACGAATTTATAGGGTATTTAGATTTAACTTGATTGATAACGGCTTCAGCAATACCGGTGGCTACTTGTATTTTTACACTCTATTATAAAAAAATATACGCATCCATATTCATATGAAACATTAAGGTGTATTCTTTCTAGTCATCGTAAGAATATACTGTGTGAATACCAGTCAGTGTTTGACATGCATATGAAAGTATCTTTTAGGATATATGAGTAGATTTTTATCTTCAAAAAGGAAACATTAAATTGTAAACCTAGTTTTCAAATTTCTGTTTTTGATTTACATCTGTTGCGATTAAAATCTAGCAAATTTGTAGAGAATATGTGAAATTAGTTGCTTTTAGTTTTTAGTTGTTTATCTTAATTTGCCATGAGTATGTATTCTAAATTAAAACATTAAGATATGGTGAACCGTGTAAGTTTGTGGCCAGCCACACTTCAGATTCACACAAGCTGATAAGTGGGTAGACCTAATGTGAACTTCAAATTGGTTTCGATTATATTTATCTAGAGATATCAATAGTATTTGTGCGATTTTTTTCCAAATTTAGGGGGATTTGTGATCAAAGTAATATATATACATATACTCACATGATCATATATCCTTTTTAATGAAGGTTGTAGGCTATAATATAGAAGAACTGTACGTAAAATTTAATAAATTAAACAACAATAATAAACTGAAGGCCTCGTAAGAAAATTTACACAGAAGAAAATTCTTCCATATTAGACTTCTATAAATCAGAAGGCATCATAAGATGGCTACACTAGAATAGAAGGCCTTCAGAAAAATGTCCATATGAAACAAGTAAGAAAGGCATTAAGTTCGGCCGGGCCGAACTTTTTATACCTTCCACCACAAACTTTATTGAAGTGAATAAAAACAAGCACTTCCTCTTATTGCAGGAATAGTATATCCCAAATACTCCCTTCAAAAGCATCTATAGGGAGTCATAGTAGTTCTTTCCAAAACATGGAAAAATATTTTAAATTTTTCGAATTGAGCTTTTGAACTCCTGATAATACACAATATTAAATTACAGAAATCTCGGTTCGAAAATTTGACAAATTTTTCTGGGAAATTTAACAAAAATTTTCTGGGAACACAAAAATCCTGATTTTTTGCAAGGGATGTTTTGTACCTGTATAAATATATTGTACCTTTAGCGAAGACATAATACGAAATGTTAGTTATTCCGATTGAATAATGACGCTTAAACTTAAAAACACCGAAAATTAGAGGGTACCGTTCTTTGTGGGCTATATGAGGACGTTTCGGTGGGATATTGAGGCCACAATACATACCAAAAATCGGGAGGAACTATACCGACGAATTTCAGGTGGAAAGTGTTGTACCCTCAACGAAGACTAAAGGACTCGACACATAAGAGGCATAGCTTTCTGGCTGAACCAAGTTTGACCTAATAAAAAGATTTCAGGATCACATTTGAATTAGGTCGAACTTGCTCTTTAGTCATTTACCAGATATGACTGTAGCAATAATGCCATGCTTCTTATGTGTCGGGGCCGTTAATGCCAAATTTCAGGCATTTCGGTGAGATAGTGAGGCCACAACCTTCAAAATACGGAATATCGAAAAGTATCGCTCTGGCTATACAAAATTCATATGGAAAGTGTTATGCCCCAAGTGAAGAATAAATACCAATTTTCAGCAATTTCGATGGGAGATTAGGCTACAAACTTCAAAATATAGAAATTCGGGAGGTACCGCTCTATGGTGGCTACACGAAGGTATGGACCTATTCCGGCAAGTTTCAGGTGAAAAGTTGTATACCTCAAACGAAGAATAAATACCAAAATTTAGCCATATCGATGAGAGATTAGGCTACAAGCTCCAAAAGACCGAAAATCGAGAGGTACCGTTTTATGGGACCTATATGAAGACATGGACCTATATAAATATAAAATTTCAGCCATTTCGGTGAGATATTGGGGTGACAACCATCTTCTTTCTTCTTTATTTGCGTATCCGATATTCGGATGTAAAGCGATCATACAATATTATTGTTTACATATTCAGAAATGTATTTCAAAATATAGATATTATCTAAGTGTATGTAAGCTCTCGATTTTTAGCGGCATATAGTAAATTGGTTTCATCTCTGTATCCCGTCCAATCTTGAATGTTTTTTAGCCAGTATGTCTCTCTCATGCCTCTGTTTCGGTTTCCTTCTATTTTGCTTTTTATAATGTTTTGTATAAATTTGTATTTTTCATTTCTCATTAGATGACCTAAGTATGAGATTTTTCGCGATTTAACAGTATGCAGAAGTTGTCTGTCATGGTTCATGGTATTCTTAAAATTCGTCGATATATCCATATTTCGAAAGCTTCGAGTTTCTTCTCATCTGCACTTTTTATAGTCCAGGTTTCGACTGCATATAGTAGCACTGACCAAATGTAACATTTCACAAATCGTATCTTTGTTGCTAAGCTTATGTCATGATTTGTTAGCACGGTTTTATATTTGAAAAAGGTATCTCTAGCCATCTCCACTCGACGATTGATTTCATTTGAATTATTCCATTTTTCGTTTATTAGGACACCAAGATATTTAAATGTTTTTACACGCTCAATTGTCTCGTTCTTTATTTTTAGTGTTGTATCAAAAATGTTATTATTTTTTCTACTGATCACCATGTATTTTGTCTTTTTATATTTATATTGAGACCATATATTTCGCTTATTTGTGTCAGTTTGTTTAGTAGATGTTGTAGATCAGACATACTGCCAGCAACTAGGGCGTATCGTATATTATTTACCATTTTGCCGTGTATTTTTATACCCATGTGTTCTTTTTCAACTGATTCACAAAATATTCGCTGAGAGTATACATTGAAGAGGAGGGGTGATAATATGCAGCCTTGTCGAACACCTTTGGATATGGGGACTTCGTCCGTAACTTCACCATTTATTTCAAGTCTTGCGGTTTGGTTCCAATATAGATTTCTTATACACCTAATTTCCTTTTCTTCTATCCCAATATCTCTTAGTATGTTTATCAGTTTATCATGTTTGACAGTGTCGAAAGCCTTTTCATAATCTATGAAGCATATGAACACATCCTTATGAACATCTCTACATTTTTGTACAAGTATTTGAAGAGATAGTAGAGCTTCTCGGGTACCCATACCTTCTTTGAAGCCGAATTGGGATTCCCCCATAGCAGTTTCACATTTGCTGTATATTCTCGTATGGATTATTCGGAGGAAGATTTTTAATATATGGCACATGAGTCTAATAAGCCTGTATTCACAACACCTTTTTGCATTCGATTTTTTTGGGTATCGGAATAAAGGTAGATTTTAACCAATCGTAAGGGTATTGACCTGTATCATACACACCACAATCAATAACACGTTGTCTCCATCTATAAGTTTTAAAATTTCAGATGGAATTTCGTCAGGTCCAGTTGATCTCTTATCTTTTAATGATAAGATCGCACGTTCCACTTCCGATTTCGTGATAGGGGTTCCAGATATATCAGCACTTACATTATGTTGGTATTTTGAACGTCGGTCGTCGGTAAATAGTTGTTCAATATAGTTTTTCCATATATTCTTTATATGTTCTGTCTCAAAAATTGGTATATTGTTGTCATCCATGAGCAGTGTTGATGTTGTTCTTCTATATATCCCAGCGGTTTCTTTCAGCTTTTTGTGTAAGTTAAAATCGTCATGGATATGTTGTAAATGCTCGATCTCTTGGCATTTTTGGTTTAGCAGAGAATTTTTGGCAGCTCTGATCGCTGTGCGAATTTCTTTATTTATCTCCCAGTAACGTTCATAATCAACATTTTTGTATTTTCTTCTTTCCTCTCGAAGTTCCATTATCTCGTTGTTCATCCACTCCTCTTGGGTTCTTCTTGTTTGGTTTCCAATGTAGTTTTTTGTTACTTTGCATATTGCACCTTTCACGTTGTTCCATATATTGTCTGCATCGTTTGTATCAATATCTCTAAGTTTGTTGTTTATTTGTTCTTTTATTTCGTTTCTGGTTGTTGTATTCTTGAGTATTTCCGTATTTATTTTATGTGATTTCCTTTTACGTTTTTGGATTCGGGCCAGTTTAATTCCAAGATTGCACATTAAAAGATTATGATCGGACGACACATCAGCTCCTGGGTATGTTGAACATTTGGTCACACAAGTCTTAAATCTGCTGTTGATCGTTATAAAGTCTATTTGATTTCGTACGACATTTCTTCCATTATCCAATGGTGACTTCCATGTGTATAGGCGTCTGGGATGTAGTCGGAATACTGTATTGGTTAAGGTCATCTCAAATTCTTGGCAAAATTGAATTAATCTTTCTCCTCTCTCATTTCTTTCACCAAGCCCATATCTTCCTGTTACACCATTTACTTCTTCATTACCCACTTTGGCGTTGAAATCGCCTTGAATTATTGTTATTTCATGTGATTTCGTCATGTGATTTTCGTCATTTTAAGCAGTTCTTCATAAAACAGTTCAATTTCGTCATTGTTTCCATCACATGTTGGGGCATATACCTGTATTATGTTCATATTTAGGGGCTTTGCTGAGATTTTAATCATCATAGTTCTCTCTGACATCGGGACATATCCAACTACACAATCTGCAATGTTTTTCTTGACAATAATACATACTCCTCGTCTGCGGATACCTTCCATATTTCCAGAATGGTATACTACTACATTCTGAGATTCAAATTTGCCGTTTTCTGTCCACCAAGTTTCACTGACACCTAGTATATCAATTTTAAGTCGATTCATTTCATTGATTGTGTTGTTTAATTTACCGACTTCGTATAAACTTCGGACGTTCCAGGTTCCGATGTTTAGTTTTTGGTTGTTTTTACCTCCGGGGATTCTTAGCACCCTCGTTTGGCCGGAGACTGAGGGCCGTGTAACGGCAAAATAACGAAAATCAGGAGGACAATATACTGAGAAATTTCAGGTGGAAAGTTCTATACCCCAAATGAAGACTAAATACCAAATTTCAGCCATTTCGGTGGATTATGATGGTCACAACCTTCAATATACCGAAAATCGGGTGGTACAGTTCTATGGGGGCTATATGAAGGCGTGGACCTAAACCGACAAAATTCTTATGGAAAGTTTTATACCCCAAATGAAGACTAAATACCAAATTTAACAATTTCAGTGGGAGCTATATGAAAACATTGTCATATACAGACAGTGTCCTATACAGACAAAATACCAAATTTCAGCTATTTCGGTGGGATATGAAGGCCATAACCTTTAAAATACAGAAAATCGGAAGATACTGTTCTATGGAAGCTATATGAAGGTGTGGACCTATACCGACAAATTTCGGTCATATCGGTGTGATGCTGAGGATAGAACATTCAAAATGCCGAAAATCGGGAGGCACCGTTCTATGGGAGCTATATCAAAATTTGGACCGATTTGACCTTTGAATGTTTCCTGAAAAGGGAAGACTGCCATTGCGATTCTATAGAAGAAAGTGTCTCCATTGAAAGGTTTTACAGAAACCTTCTAAGGCTTCTAGAAAAGCATATTTCTATTGGAGACAGTTGTAGAATAGATGCCGCCATTAGAATAGAAAGCCTCCCCAGGCTGCTTTTATATGACCTTTCTATAGAAATTAATGCTTGCATTAGGGTTTCTATAGGAAAAAAATCCTCCATAGGATGGTTTTTATTTGAATAGCAGGCGTCCATAAGAGGACTCTAGAAGAGGATTCTTCGGCACAATAGCAGGAGAAGGCTTTTAGAATAGGAGAAATCCATTGGAGGCTTTTAGAGACTACAAAGTCTAATGAAGCCTCAAAAGCATGTTCCTACAGGCTTTTATTGAGGAGAAGGCCTCCGTAGAAGCATTTATAGAAGAAAAGACCTCCATATCTAACATCAACAATAGGCAACGCCTGTTTCCACCATTATTTTATAATACATTTTCTTGATCGTATCAACTATACCCTTGAAAATATTTCCTTTAGAAATCTACGTTTTTGTTTTTTAGCGGTTCTTAAAAATATTTTCTTTTCGTCCTTTGCGGTCTTTTGGTGGTCCTTGAAAATATTTCCTTAAATAATCCACATTGCGTCGTCTGTTCGACCTCCACCATTGCACTATAGGCCCAATGGCTGGTTTCTGATGCAAAAAGTCTATTTTTGAAGTCATATATTTGGATAAAATAGTAACGGGATTAGTTTCTTAATACTTTGAGCCACTTAGAAACAAAATCATTTCAACCTGGCAAAGCTTCATGACCACATACCGGGCTGTCAAAGATATTGGATCTTATATTGTAAAATTTTATAAAAATCTATCAAACGAAGAACAAATTTGTTTCGCTGGACAATTAAAAATATTGGGCTTTGCTGGAGTGGGACTTGTCAATATGACACAAGTCGCCAAATTTGATAGTTATCGTAATCGAGATATACAAAGCATTGAAATTCTTTTATGTAAAAGATCTATTAATTGGATAACTGTGACTACAAACACCTACTAAATCTAAAAATCTTAACCTGTAATTATAAAGTATTCAAAAATCGGACGCGATCGCTGTATTCTACTTCCAAATCATCAATTAATGATGGAAGTCATAATAACTATTGTATTGTATACCAATACGTCTAATAATCTCTGAGATTTCACGTATGGCTAAAACACGTTGTGGTGGTGGGGGGGGGGGGGCCCGGCCCCGCCCCCTCCATTTTTCGGTATAAAAACTACGTTACGATCAATTCTAAGACCTAAGGAAACTACAGTCAAAGTTTTATCAAATTCGGTCCAGCCATTTGAGAGGATTTATATTTCGTACATCATGGCAGACCTGAATAATTTTCTATATATATCTAGATATATATACCTGAACCGATCAGAACCAAATTTTCGGACGTGATTCTAAATTGAACAGGATTTACCATATCAAATGTCAAAGCGATCGGATGCAAATTGTGACCTTAGTGCGCCTTAAATATAAAATCGATTGAAACATATATATGAAAGCTATACCTATATCTGATCCGATTCCTTTCAAATTTTGCAGATGTATTTTATGCTCATTATACACATCGGGGCTACATTTGAAAGGTCCTGCAGCTTCGGTGACTTGTTGCCTCAAAAACCTGTCATTTGGTCCATAGTGCATTGTATGAAGGGTTGCTAGTAGTCAAGAAACTTCTCCACTAAAAAGTGTATATTCCAAGTTTTGGAATAGACCTTATATAAGATACGGCCAGATTATAGATAGTTTGAAGTCCTTAGGTAATTTTTTGGCGAAATTAGTTTTAATTCTCTACACACAACTGAATAATAGGTCCACTTTTTGGTATACCTCCATAGAATTGTACCTCCCGATTGCAGACATTAAAAATGGTCAACCAATTTCTCCACTAAAAATTGGGGACATAGGTCCACGTTTTGCTATGGTACAGTTTCAGGTATTTGTGAGTTTCTATCATTATTTTCATACTAAATTGGCTGTAATTTGGCATTTAAGGTTCCTAATGATCAAAGAACTTCACCACCAAAAATTGTGGATATTAATACCTTTGGAACAGAAAAAGACTATAATTATATTTAAGTTCATAAATATTTCATGGTGAAGGGTATAAAATGTTTTACTTGTTGTTTTTTTTATAAAATAACATAAAAATCCAGGGTAAGTGGTTGTTTGGTCCTTGAATTTTTTTTTTTAGTTAGTAATTTGTTCTTGAAGAATTCTTCAAAAAATCCGCGATTGTTTAGTCTTTTGACTGTCGTTATTTCAATTTTAGAATCCACATTTGGCGGTCTTTGGTTGCTCAAAGATCAAATATGACATGTTTTTCAGACTATATGTTTGTTTCAAAAAATTAAGTGCTCTCTAGTTTTGCAAAATGTCATATACCAACCATTCCATCATGATTATTATCATACATAACCTTAAATTAGCCCTCTTTTAAGTTCACATTAGAAAATATTATCTGATCTAGATAAATGTGTGTGCACTTTTTTAAATTCCTGGTTTACCAAAAATCAGTCAGTCGTTCCAGAATATTTGTTTAAAATGTTTCAATTTACAACTTATCCTACTGCAATTTAGATAAGAATTATTGGTATGGGAATTTTCTTCCGAATACATGTATTTTAGATAATATCAAATGTTGATTGAAATCTCAAACAGATGTAAATCTAAACTATTTTAAAATAACATACCTTCATTAGAAGATAATCATAGGTTCCCATTTTCGGATGACCAGTAATGATAAACATCTCCTCATATATCTATGATGAACATATGTTCGTATACATAATACAATATGTGTTACACATCTAACATGTCTATTTGATGCCTACGAAATAATAGAAATTCATTAAAATATTTGTTTTCTTTTGTTTAACACAGTTGCACTGATTCCTATCTTTATCCTTTTTCTCCAAATGATGCCTTCTCATCTTTGCAGATTAATCGCAAAAAATATGCATGAATGCTTATATGGAGTATGTGAATACATGTTGGCAGGTAGACATACGAGCACAAATGTGAAATACATGTCCGGATTCGCCTTCAATATCCTGTGAAATTTTGAAGAGTACCGTCAAATATCAAATGTGTTTTCATGTACTATTTTTATTTCTATTGTCCTTACTTTTCAGGAGGCATACCAGTGTCATCACACATTCCTTTGTCTAATGCATGCACATCTTCATATATTGCGATAAATTTAGATTAGATTTAGATAAGAGTTAGGATTTAGATGGCAATCAGTGCAACCGAGAAAAAATTTGCAGAAACACAATAGAATATGTGATGCCTAAACATTCCTATATTTCATTATTGCCTTGTTACATCCTACACATATTGCCATGAATATCTGAAGAGATCTTTATCGCAACAGGTCATTACTAAGAACAACTTGGCATTATTTTCCATAAAATAGTCCATTGCTACTCTAAGATTTACATCTGCCTTTTTGTAACTTAAAATCGACACATATGAATGTCTTCATATGTTATCTTAATTGATTCGATAGTAGGTTTGAAATTGATAAATTAAGATACGAGTATATCTTATGGGAATAACAAAATTATCACGGTAAACCATAGAAGTTGTGAAGAAGTGAACAACAATTTTGATCAAGATCAGATACCCTTGTTAAATGTGAACTTTAGGAAAAAGACCAATTAAAAGGATATCTATGATCATAAAGGTAATTGCACACATATCCCTCACATGAAGTGAATTTCCTTTAGTTGATGTTACAATTAAGATATGATTTGAAGGATAATTGACTCAACTTCATGACGTCGATGACCTTTTTTGGAAAAGGAAATGAAAGAATATTAAATGTAGAAAAGTCTATAAAGGAAGAAGCAATTATATTATAAAAATCTTCATATCGGGAATAATAGAAGGTGGTTACTTGTAATGTTGGTGGTTTTTCCCATGTCCATGGACATATATTCATATTTGTCTATGATGGAAAAAACAGACGGTCTTAAAAAATATGACAAGAAGAGCTTCAAAAGAAACTAAGTAGGCCAGAATGTATTCTCATGAAAGACTGGAAGGTGTACTACTAACACCAAAGGAATGTGTTCGTTC